>NC_056745.1:71747401-71997000 GCF_019279795.1 Protopterus annectens
ATTTTCCAGTAGGGTTGCATACAATTCATAAATGGTTTACTTTTATAACCCTGTTGTTATAATGCATAGGCAAACTCTAGCATCTTGTGACAAATCTTTTAACAATGGTGTCAGCTATCCTCCACTCTCCAAATGCCACATACTGATTAGTTTTGTAATTACCCTCATAGGCTACCCTCTTCCAAAAATCATACTTATTAGTACATTTCATTTGCTAAAGAAAAATTCATAGCTTGAAAATATTTTATATCTGAAATTCATTAATAGTTAGTATAGTAAAATAAATATAGTTGAGTTTTGATGTAAACATGCACTTAGCAGAGTACGGACTGCAAGACCTGCAGTCTGCATTCCTTTAAGTTGTTTCTGTCTTTGTTTACATAAAATATATATTGACTGATATAATTGCCCACTTTCCATAACTTATGTAAAGGATAATGATGACTTCCTACCTTGTAAGTATTCATACACAACCAAGACAGCATGACAGCCATTCTAACATCACAACATGCAGATTATTATATGATGAGTTTAATTACTTTGTTGTATATGCCCGAGATATGCATTTTTACATAAAATGCAATCAGCACAGACAAAGTGTGCACAAATAAGATATAAACAACTGAATGATGCAAATTCCTGTAGTCAGGAGTAGCCTTTCAATTTTTGAATTCCATTATGGGACCCCTGAAAATCCTCCTCTATGTTGAGATCATAAATTGTTATAACAACTAAATTAAAATATTCAGTACTTTTCCGTTAAAACCCTACCACACGTCTTGGGACCCGGACTGGCATGTCTCACTCTGTTCCTTTCCCCTGGGCTTTGTATCCACACCACGCTAGGTCTATCATGGACATTTAACTAAACTAGTTGAGTTAGGGTGCCCACTGCCCAGCAAAATATGTTCTGTTTTGGTGCCCCTTCCCACGGTCCAAAAAAGGAATATTTTAGCCCGAGCTAGAACTCTGTTAATGGTCTTGCTAATTCTTAGCATGCTCTATCACATTTCTAGATTAGTGTTTCAAATCCACCCTGATTTTTGCAACATTTTTCTTGCCCCCCTCCCCATATTTCTCTGTCAAGAATTCTTGCGCCAAGCGGTTGATGGATGTTAACTTGTTATAACCTGGACTATGGCAGCTTATAGCACAGATAATAACTGATATTTTATAGTTTGTAAAACTGCTTAGGATGACAAGATTTTACATATGCAGCTGCGAAATAAGCTGCAGCTGCTTAAGTCAGTTCCGCTACTTCACTTGGGCCTGGTTTGCCAGAGATGCAAACTGCGACCCCCGACACCCGTTAGTCACCCATCCACCCACCCCTAAGCTGTTTAATCTTGCTGTAAGGTTTCTTAATTTTCTTTCAGAAGCCTTTCTCTTTGCTGGGATAAGTTAAACCAACTTTCTAATAGTTGAAATGAAACTAGAGTAAGAATTTCACGTCTGCTTAGAATAGTTTGCCACTATAAATCAAGGCACTTAAATAGTACCGTAAGGTAGTCTAGGTACTGAGAAGGATTGTCCACAGTTGTGAGATGGAGCGAAGCTGTTCTCTTCTAGCGTTAAACAAATGGTCTTTAAATTGCAGTTACTCTTTTTGTACCTGGTTGCCATGGTTTAATTTTTGGATGGCCAAGCAATCCTCTGCCAGCATGACATGAGTTTACACCTCAGGAACCCATCGGGCCCATGTAACACTTTCTCCCCAGAAATCAGGGGATGCACAAAACTGCCGATGCATGGCTGAGTGAATCCAGTCCACCGGTCTGAAGGATCTGCACAGCTCGCTGAGGAATAAGGCCAGACATGCCGATCTGACACCGAAAACTCGTGGTAGGGGTTTAACGGAAAAGTACCAAATATTCTCTCAAATCTTCCTGCATAAGATATTGTATAATAAAATAATGATCCTGCTGTGCTGTTTATTTTTTAGTCCCCCCACATACATTACTGTCAGTGTTCACTGGTAAACACCTTCAGGCCAAAAACTGTCCTATCACATCTGCAGAATGAGACAATGAGTGTTGTGATTATTTTGATACTTGAAATAAGCATTCCTCATGAAATATAAATGCGTTGTTACTAAGGGGTGTGCGTGGAATTTGTTTGAAGTAAAAATGTTGTTGCAGGGATAGAACTATAAACAAAATCTAAGGCACAAGGTGGAATTTCACTGCTCCTGGTCATTGACATACGAGTCATTAATGTTTTACAGCTTGTTAGAGAATCATCTGTTGCACTGTGCAGTTGCAGGTCTTTTAATAGATTTTACTGTCTGTTTTTTTACTTAATGTTTTCTGGAGAAAGTTCATTATTTTTCAAGTAGTGTTCTAATTACTGTGGTGGAGAAACAGGCAGTTTTAACTGTTCTTGCTCATTGTTCACATAGACTGTGCTTTACGATGAGTTCAGTAACTTATAATGGTACAATAGCTTGGGATTTTGCTTCAGTGAAATAATGATATTGTGAGAAATGAATTTACCATTTAATAAGGTACTTGGGATCTAGGCTCAGCCCATGGATGGTGAGAGGCCAGTAGTGGCCCCCAAGAGAGTCGGGATCAGGTATTTCCAGAGTCGGGTTGTTTGCGAATGCAGTGTAAAGCAGGTGATAAACTTCACCTAAGGCTAAACAGTGGCACAATACTGATAGTGGGCAAGTACTTTAAGGGAAAGTTGAAAAGAACTTTGAGAGTTCAAGAGTGAGTGAAACCGTTCAGAGGTAAATGGGTGGGGCACGCATGGTCTGCCTGGAGGATTCAACTTGGAGGTTGAGTAGGCCACCCAGGAAGGCTGATCTCCCTCCCTTTCTGGGAAGGGGACTGGCCCCAGGCACATCAGCCACCATCAGACACACTTCCTTTGTGGCAGTGTGCTATGACCGGCTCTGCGTTGGCTGGGAAGGCCACTCAGAAGGTGGTACCTTCCCCAGAGGGGAGTGTTAAGAGTAGCCTTTGGCCATCATGTGTCTATAGTAGTAAGGAAATATTTCTATGTTGTACAACTTATAAACAAAGGTATGGCATCTAGGTCCAAGGAAGTCATTGTTTCACTGTATTCGGTATTCATCAGACCTATCATTGCGTATAGTGCCTACTTTGCTATGTACCTAAATAGTCATATCCAACAATTGGAATGTCCACAGAGGCTCATCATTAAATGAATACAGGGTGTAAGTAACATTTATTTTTATTTATTTATTTTATTTTACATTTGTTAACTGGGAAAGTCCGACTGGATACAGGTCCATTTTCAGTGGAGGCTCGGGGAGAAAAGCTCCAAGTGTACATAACAAATGTAAATACAGTGAAATTATTACAGTGAATTATCACAAAATTGAAATTTGTTTAACAATATATATACACAGGTACATGTTTTACTCACATACATAGAGGATGGGTTGGAAGTTAGTATCTGAGAAAGAAATAGTGATTTCATCTTGAAAAAGAGGGAAACGCAAACATTAAGGTGGTTAACATACATAGTATCATCTTAACTTTAACTCTTGAGATATACAAAATTCTAAGCAGTTAGAGGATCAGGGATTTATTCTTGCAATGAGGTTCTCATTTACAGATTATGTTTGAGTGGGGGTTAGTCAGGGTTATTATACAGACAAAGCCAATGCATTTTTAGGTATTTCCTAAGGGATGTTTTGAATTAGGATAAGGAGGGGTCAGTGGTGAGTTCAGCAGGAAGAAGGTTCCAGTTTTCTTTCCAGCAGAGTTGGAGAATAGTGATTCACCAGCTGAATTGTTGGTTTTAACAGTTTGCACTAGCTTTTTGTTGGAAGAGCGAAAGGCCTTTAGGTTACTGTAGGGGGTGATAATATTTTTCAGTATGGGTGTAGTGTCTTGGTAGAGAATTTTGTGAAAAACTATTAGTTGGTTATACTGTAGTTGGTAGGGTAACTCTAGCCATTCTAACGACTGAAGGTTAAGACAGTGATGGATTCTATAAGCTAATCCTGTGGCAAATCTGGCAATATTATTGTAGCAGCTAGTAAATTCATTGAGGTTTGATTTGCTTAGGTTTCTGAAGATGGCTGAGGCATAAAGAAGGGTTGATAGCAGATGTGTACTGGGAATAACAGTTCTAGCAGATGGGGTTAGGAATTGTTTAAACCTGTATAAAGAGCCTAGTTTTTTGTTAACTGTTTTAATAGTTTTGTCTATGTGAGCATCAAACTTAAGGTTGTTGTCGATGATTACTCCCAGTAGTTTAGTACTAGGTTCTGGGGAAATTATGGTGCCATTGTTAAATGTTATTGTGAGAGGTGGTGAGGGGATCTTGCGAGTGGGGGAAAAGAGTAATAGTTTGGTTTTGTTTGGGTTTTATAGTAGTATGCGACCAGTGAGCCAGTTCTCTACTTTGTTGAACGTGATTTGGGATAAAGATTGTATATCTGTGAGGGAGGTGGCAGAGCAGATTAGGGTGGAGTCATCTGCATACTGAATACAAGTTGCATCTGGGATGACTTTATGTAGGTCATTAATGAATATGGAGAATAGGAGGGGACCTAATATAGATCCTTGTGGGACTCCAAGGGTGACTGGTAAAAGGGATGATAGGTTATCCTTCCATAGTACAGCTTGTTGTCTGCCACTTAGGTAAGAATGAAACCAGTTAATTGTTAGGTTATCTATGGAGAGTGATTTTAGTGTGTCTAAGAGTAGCTGGTGGTATACCATATTGAATGCCTTGGATAGGTCTAGGAAGAGGGCTGAGGAGAGCTTGTTGTCATTACGGTTTTGATTTATTGTATGGGAGAAGAAAAGGGCTGAGGCTGTACTATGGCAAGGTCTAAATCCGTGCTGGGAGGGGCTAGGAGAGAATTTTGATTTAGATAGGCAAGAAATTGCTTACGGATACATTTTTCCATTATTTTAGCCAACGGAGACAGAATGGCTATAGGCCTATAATTTGAAAGTTCAGTGGCATTTCCCCCTTTATGAAGAGGAATAATGTGGGAGATTTTCCAGATGGAGGGGATATAAGCTTCGAGAATAGTTCTATTGATTAAATTTGGAATGGGGTATGCTATTTCATGAGCGGCTTTTTGGAGATTCTCTGCAGGTAGTAGGTCTGCTGAAAGGGTGGTTGGTTTCAGTTTCTTAAGTAGGGACTTAATAAAAGATGTTGGTACTGGATCAAACTTGAAGGGGATTTTATTATCAGGTAAGGGATTGGTGATACTTGGGGTATTTGGAGATAGCTTGCTGGCTAGGGATTGCACGGTTTCTGTAAAGAAAGTGTTAAAGGTGTTAGCAACAATTTTAGTAGGTTGTTGGAGGGTAGATAGGGTGGTAGGGGTAGCTGACTGACCTGGGTGGAGAAGTTTATTTATGCCTGACCATAGGTTTTGCGGTTGGTTTTGGTGCTTTTGTTGCAGATTGCAGTAGTATCGCTTTTTATCTAGCATAACAGACTTTTTAGTATCATTTCACAACTGTTTATATATCAGGTGGTTATTTGGGGATTTAGTGGTTCTCCAGGAGGTCTACACTTTGTTTCTGCTAATAATTTTTTGTCTTGTATCATTGGACAGCCATGGTGCAGTTGTATTATTGGTTCTAATAGTACGTTTGGGAGCATGGTTATCCAGGATAGCAAGAAATGTAGAGTTAAAGTATGAGACCACTTCATCTAGTGGAAGTAGTCTTAGGTTGGACCAGTCATATGAGTTAAGTTTATTCTGAAATGTAGTCTTAATAAAGTTCTTACAACTTCTAATGGTTTTAAAGGAAGATTGTTGAGGCATGTCATTTCTTTTTCTGATTATAAAGGTGAGGATGTGATCAGTAAAGTCCTCAGGTAGGGTGCCTGTTTGGTATATCTGGGGTAGGTTGTTTATTAATATCCAGTCTAGGATACTTTCCTTATTGTTAGGCTTATGGATTCTGGTAGGTGAAGATATCGTCTGGGAGAAGTCATGCAAACTTATATGGGTGGGGGGGGGGGTCTGAAGAGCAAGGTTTCCAGTCGATATTAACATCCCCAAGAATAAAAGTTTCCTGGGGGCAGTTAATGGACAGCCATTGGAGGATACCCTCCAAGGTATTTGTGTCATCTGGGGGAATACAGATACATACAATGTTTATAGATTTGTGTTTGTTGATTTGGACATTTGTGATGAGTATTTCTGCATTGTTAATAACCAAGGAATTTGGAGTACTAGTTTTGGATACTTCCAGAGTGGATTTATACAAGATGGCTACCCCCACTCCTTTCTTAGAAATGTGATCGAGTCTTAATATATTGTACTCTGGGAGTATCAACTCATTATCAACGGTAGTAGGTTTGAGCCAGGTTTTAGAAAGGTATAATAAATCAGGGGAGTGGACATCCAGGAGGGCATGTAAATAGTGAATTTTCGTGTTTATACTTCTAATGTTTAGGTGACACACTAGGAGTGAGTTGGAGGTATTATTTGAGTTTCATAGGCTAGTAAGGCTGTTATTTGTGGGGCTGATAGTAACAGGTCTGGTTGGGCCTGGGTTAGGGTGGATGTCACCATCCCGCTATGAGGTTAGGTAGTAATCTAATAGCAAGTTTCTGGAGTTTTAATAATAGTTTTTGGTAGTTTTTAGTTCTGGGGTTAATATATGAGGCACGAGTGGGATGTTGAGGTTTTACATTAGAGGAGTTTGATGAGAGGTAGGGTAGTAGTTGGTTAGAATTATGTGCTAGATTAGTAGTAATGGTATTGTACATAGGGTAGTGAGTGCCAGGGAGGTGTTGGTATTCATAGACTGTGAGAAGATAGAGAATTATAAGTGGGGGTATTAGGCAGTAAATAGGTTTTGATCTTGGAGGTGTGTTAAAAGTATGTGGAAGTATTGTAGGGATGTTTAAGTAATGTTTGTTCAAAAAAAAGGTTAGGGTCTTAATAATTAGCTTATAGTGAGAGACTGGAGAGAGTATGAGTATTAAGGTGGTTCCTGTGAATGGATGGTTAATGCTGAATATTTTTGATGAGTGGGAGTGGTTACAGACGAGGGGGAGCGGTTAGTCGATAATAAGTGTAGGAGTACTGGAGGTGGGTGAGAATTGGGGGCAGGGTAGGGGAGCGGAGTGAGCCCGCAGGGTGAATGGAGCGAGTAGAGCCAAAGGGAGGTAGAAGGCAGGTCTGCCTGGAAACAATCAGTAGAGTGAAGAGCAAGTTTGGAATTAAGTATGTAGGGTTGCTGAAAGAATAGCCAGCATAAAAATAAGAGCAGAAACGCTTAGAAGACAGCACTGGCCATAATCTACACAGGTAGATATGCTTAAAGGAAAGTCAGTGCTGAAAGGCTGAGATAGACTAGGCAGTGAGAGAACAGAGGGAGAAAGAGGTATTACTAGCAGCAAGTAGCAGGTCAAAGCAAAATTAAATAGATAATGTTACAATGGCAGTAAGTAAGAGACTACAGGCCATAAAATAGGGCAGAAATACTAGTAAGAGAGATACTAGACATGTAGTTCAGAGGAAGAGTAAAGTGAGGATCAGGAGAATAGTACAGAAACAGTATGCAGGGTGAGGGTAGCCAAAGAGAAAGATTAGGGGCTGCTGGCGTCTGCTTGTTTTAGCGACTAGCAGGAAAACACTGTAATCATCTGTTTTATAACATTAATCAAAACACTAGCTTATCATGTAGTAGTTATTCATGGGGACACATACTTCTGAGGTATTATGTTTAAGCTTATGTGCTGGCTCCTGGACCAATGGTCAGAGTTGCAGGGTATCAGTTAAGGGCCACATCCCAGTGTTGCTGTTACTGTGGCCAGAAGAATACAGTAGGGAAAGGTCCTCTAGGGCTGTAGCATCATTAGAGCTCCTCCCACATAACACAAGCACTCAGGTCACTCCAAGGCAAGTACAAATATGACTCAGTCATTGTCCATGCTGGTGTGAATGACCTGAGACGTACCTCCCTGGACTACATGAAAAGAGACATAAAGGAGCTCTCTGAGCATGTAGCCCAGGCCGGTATGACCCTGACCTTGAGTAGCATCTTACCCTCACCAAGAATGATGCCACAATATGAAGACAAGATGATCAATTTCAACAACTGGCTTAAGTACTGGTGTCATTCAAAGGGGATCCAATGCCTGTCAGCTTGGGATGATATGCTCGACAAGCCACGATGCTTCGCTAGGGACGGCTTGCACCTGTCACTCCTGGGCTTTTGGATATTGGCAAAGGCTCTTGCTACCCCCATAGTGCCTTTTTTAGGCAAGGCTCAAAAGACAAACCCACCTCCATAGGTATCACAAGGGATAAGAAACTAAGAGTAATGCTACTCAACGCCAGAAGTCTAAACCTCAAGATGCACGCACTCAAAACTCTCCTTAGCATGGAGAACATCGATATCGGTGCAGTAACAGAAACCTGGTTCAGGGCTCCCAAGAGCACCCCAGCACAACCAGGTTATACCTCATACCATGCTTTTCGGCCCCAAAACTTGGACTGAACCACAAAAGGAGGGGGAGTATCGATATTCATCAAAGATACCCACACCTCCAGGTTGGTGGCAAAGCACGAAGCATCAGAGACTATCCATGTACAACTAACAGTGGATAAAACTGCCTTCCAGTTTATAGCCTGATACAGACCACCCTCCCAAACCCAGGAACCCCACTCGGCCTTTCTGAGAACACTGGAAAATATGAAGGTCTCTCCAAACACCATTATATTGGGCGACTTCAACTACCCAAACATAGACTGTGAGCATTACTCTAGCTCCAACACCCTAGCCCAAAGGTTCCTAGAATTTATAAACTCAAATGCTATGGAACAACTTGTTACCACTCCCACAAGAGGGGAAAACATACTGGACCTGATCATCACCAACATGGGGACTCTATGCTCCAGACCAGAAGTGTATCCCTCACTGGTAAGATCAGACCATAAACTAATCTCACTGGATATTCACATCCTGACCCCACCCCCTGCCCAGAAAACCACAGTGAAAAACTTCTCTAAAGCAAATTTCACACTCCTCAAAACCGAGGTGGAATCCTTCAAAGCCCCTGGGCCTGTGGAAAATATGGCCTAGACCGCAGAATCCTTTATAAACGCATTCTATGAACACCTTCAGGAATGCATGGATCATGCGATCCCAAATAAAACCAAGACCCAATCCTCCAAAGGCAGACGTCCTGTCTGGTGGACCCCAGCCATAAACAAACTATACAATAGAAGGAGGAAGCTACTAAATGATAGAGCAAAATCCCAAAAAGGGAAGGCATCACTGATCAGTATTAGCAAAATACTACGGGCACTCATAAAATTGTCTAAGGCCAGCTTCGAGAGAAAAATTGCACAGGACACCGGATAATCACAAGGCTTTCTTTAGTTATGTTAGGAACCTGGGTGGTAATTCCCAGATATGCTCAGAATTAGTCCAAAATGACAAAAAATACACTGAACCCACAGACATTGCCAACATCCTAGCTGATAGGTTCAGCGCAAACTTCTCCCCCCCCTCCCCACCAAAAGGGCAAATATCTATCCCAGCAGAGTGCTGCCCCCCTGACATCTCAGATGCTCAGGTAAGAGCCGCCCTCTCCAAAGCAAAAAACACAGCATCAATGGGACCAGACGGTGTCCCGGGCTGCATCCTACATGAACTCCAAGAAGATTTAAACCCAAACATAAAACTACTGTTCCATCTCAGCCTTACTACAGGATATGTGCCCAAAGAGTGGCGTACAGCAACAGTGGTCCCTCTCCATAAAGGTGGTGCCTCAACGGATCCTGGAAACTATCGCCCCATAAGCCTGACTAGCTTGGTCTGCAAAGCTATGGAAAGGATCATCATGGACCTCATAAATAAAGATATTGGGGACCTACAGACACTGGATCCTACCCAGTTCGGCTTTGTTAAGGGCAGATCCTGCCTCTTAAACCTGGTTGATTTCTTTGAAACAGTCATCAAGGCCATTGATGAGGGAAGGTGGTCCACACAGCCTACCTGGACCTCGCATAAAGCCTTTGATACAATACCCCACTCGGGCATTATAGATAAGCTCACCAGCTTAAATATAAACCCCTATGTCACTAGATGGATTGCAAACTGGCTCAAGGACAGAACCCACATGGTTAGAATTGCTGGAGCCATGTCAGACTCCAAACCAGTTACAAGTGGTGCCCCACAAGGCTCAGTCCTGGGACCTCTCTTGTTCGGTATATATTTCTCGGAGGTACAGGCCAACACGGAAGGACTGTGGCTGACCAAGTTCGCAGATGACTGCAAACTGGGCACCATAATCGACTCTCCAGTCGACACAAGCATCCTCCAAAAGGGCCTCATAGAAACAGACAACTGGTGCCAGAGCCATGGCCTCAAGCTAAATGCCAAAAGTGTATAGTCATCCCTTTGGCAAAAACAAAGTGCCCACAAATTACCACATAGGTGGTAATCCATTAAGTACAGAAGAAGTAATTAGGGACCTGGGGACCCAAGTTGATAGCAATCTCTCATTTGACAACCACGTGGCCAAAGTGGTTAGAAAAACATTTTATATAGCCCACCTAATCATGAAGGGATTCACATCTAGATCAGGGAGGTCATCGTGCCTCTTTACTCATCCCTCATCAGGCCCATAATTGAGTACAATGCCCCTTTTGGGATGTACCTTGCCAGACACCTGCAGCAACTGGAAAGACCCCAAAAGTACCTCACCAAGAGGATCAAAGGGCTCAAACAGATGCCATATGCTGCCCGGTTAAAGAAACTCCAGCTCTACTCAGTGGCATACCACCTGTTCAGAGGCGATCTGTGCCTGACGTATAAAGCCATGTCCAACCCGGAATTAATGGACATGCTGCACCTCAGAAAATCCAAATCCCATCGAGCCACGCACTCGAGAGACTTGAACCTCAGCACTGAAATAAATAGGACATGCTGGAGGGACAGATTCATAACCCAGAGGCTCCCTTCACTCTGGAATAAAATCCCAGTCCAGGTTAGGCAGAGTCCCTCATTGACTCTCTTCAAGAGGAATCTTGATGAGTGGATGGGAGATCGTAGGTTTACCCCGGGTATCACTTCTGTGTCACTGTTAGACAGAGGCACAGTATACTAACCTCGAAAAATGGCATAGCAAAATAAATTTAAAATGGGTGGCGAAAGCCAAACACATTCTGGCTAGGCTTATAAATGCCCTAGGGCAGATAGCCTAGTATGAACCTATGAACCTATTAAGTAGGCTTGTAAGCATGTACTAGAAGGTCTCACTGGAGCCATGTTGTTGTGTGCAATGGACTGTTGTTTCAATTGAGCCAGCAGGGAAACCTACCCAGTATCTCTTCTCCAACCTTCCCTTATGACTATGAGTTCCACAACTGACTCCACAACATGTCCTATGCAGACTGCCTCAAGGCCCTATCCCTGTATTCTGTCTCCTACAGGCTGTTGAAAGGACTTCTACGCCTGACATACAAGACATTGTCAGACCCCACTCTGATGGCTCTTTTGCATATCTGCAAAACAAACAGCACCAGAATTACCCACTCTAAAGACTTAAACCTTGCCTGTGATATAAATAAGATCTGCTGGAGAGACACGTATGTATTCCAGGGACTGCCCTGTCTCTGGAACAGGCTCCCCATCCATCTGAAGCAGAGTTCCTCCCTAATCCAATTCAAGTGTAACTTGGACAAGTGGATGGTGAACAGGAAACTCATCCTTGGTTTGGCACCTATGTCTCTAACTGAGACAGGCAGCCTGTAAATTGTTCCTCTCCCCCTACTTACACTTATCAAGTGTACCAGAACTTGTCAGAGATTTTGGGATGCATGGCTAGGCTTAAAAAGGCCCTTGTGGTCATTAGCTTAGTAATCACCTATGAACTCATGAACATATGAACCAGCTGCTGATGCATGAGACTTCCAGTGGGACCAATAGTAAAGGATGCACTGTAGAATGAAGCCCCTGCAGGAGACATTTAGAAAATGTATTTGTTACATACTGATGTTTGCAGGTTTTCTAACAGCCTGGCTGTGATGAGGCAATCCTTAACAAAACCTATTGCACATATTTCAAGACAGTAAAGCAGGGTAGTGTATGAATATATGTTGCAGATAGAAAATAAATGTTATAATTGACATTTTGACAAATGGTCATCTTCAAAAACAGCCTTAAGTATAAAATAAGTGAGTTAAAGAGAAGGCTAAGAGTTAATGCTTATCTCTATTGTTAGAGTCAAATTTACGCCAGCAATTCACAATCCTACATATGTTTCCTTCTTCTGAAAAATATTTGGTTTAACAAGAAAACTTATGTTTTCCTTGACTGACTTTGGAACTAGAACTTGAAATATTCTTAAATTTCTGCAGATGTGTAGTGAGGAGGCTTGCTTAACCCATAAGCCATAAGTGTAAATCATCTTTTTTTCAAATTAAGTGCAAACTCAGGTTAGGACAAAAGGAATATTTTTTCCAGTTGAAGACATTAGAAATGTGTGTGACTAGATAACTTCTGACCCATCATTGTTTTTTCAAGACTTGGTAAGTAGTTAAAAAATAAATGAAGCAATGAACCATGGTATACCTGTAAAAGTATAGTGCACTTTTAAGATGCCAGTACAGTTTCTGTTGAAAATACACTATATTAAATATTATCTGAACCTTCATGCACAAAATTCAAAAGATGGGCAAAGAATGTTGTGATATTACTTTGTTAACATAACCAAAATGATGTACTCAGTTTGTCACTGAATTCTGTAGCTAATCAGATTTCACAGGAATATACAAAAGTGGTCTAATGATTGTTGTCACCACACAACCCTTAATTTAATACTCAGACGTGAATACGTGCCACACAGGTTCACACACTGAGATGCTTTTCAGGACATCAGTATTCAGTCTTTGCTTCTTTTTTCTTACTATGCACTTCCGTGTTAATAATTTTGATATGTCCCAATCAAATACATATAGATGTTTTAAGCATTTACCAGACCATTTTGTTCTAATATGAATGATTGTCCAGACCAGACTTGAAAATGTCCTCACGAGGTCCTGTCAATGTATTCAATGCAAACCACTTTGTGAAAATATCATCAAGACATAGCTTAAATACTGTGACATCAAGCAATCATTAAATGAATGGAAAGGAGAATTCTCATAGTAAGAGGGGGAGGACAATAAATGCTTTGTACCATGGTTCGATCCAAACTGCTCATTAAAATCACAAGTGCATAGGGTCATAGGTGTGTATCAGGCTAATGGCCCTAGAACCTTTACAAGCCTAGCCCATAGGATTACCCTGGCATCGTGCCACCCAATCTTAGTTTCCATTACCTCTGTCGAGTAGTGCCACTGGAGTGATCCCGGGGTGAATTTTCTATATCCCATCCACTCGTCAAGATTTCACTTGAAGAGGGCCAGTGAGGTGCTCTGTTTGACATATATGAGAAGTCTATTCCATAACATGGACAGTCTCTGGGCTATGAACCTGTCCCTCAAGCATGTTTTGTTGATTGGGTTGAATAAGGAGAAAGTTATTGTCAGCAGCCTGTCAGGTGCCAGGATCCACCACATAATGCACACACTTAGGTCAATCCACAACAGGTACAAATATGACTCTGTCATTGTCCATGTTGTCGTGAATGACCTGAGAGGTACCTCCCTGGACTACATGAAAAGAGACATAGAGGAGCTCTCTGATCTTGTACCCCAGGCAGGTATGACCCTAGCTTTGAGTAGCATCCTACCATCACCCAGAATGACACTACAGTACAAGCAGAAAATGACTTCAACACTTGGCTAAGTTTCTGGTGTCATTCTAAGGGGGTCCAGTATCTGTCTGCCTGGGATGACATGATCAACAGACCTCAATGCCACTAGAGATGGCCTGCACCTGTCACCCCAGGGATTCCAGATACTGGCTAAGGCTCTTGCAACCCCTATAGTGCCTTTTTAGGCAATGTCCTAAAGACAAAATTACCACCATAACAGCTACAAGCAAATGAAATCTGAGGGTTATGCTACTCAGTGCTAGAAGTCTAAATCTCAAAATGCACTTGCTCAAAGCACTCCTTAAAATGGAGAACATTGACATCTGTGCAATGACCGAGACCTGGTTCAAGGCACAGGACAGCACCCCAGCACTAACAGGCTATAATTCATACCACACCTTTTGGCCCGTAAACCTGGACCAAAACACTAAAGGCGGTGGTGTCTCCATATTCATAAAGGATATGCACACCTCCAGACTAGTAGCCCAACATAACGCATCAGAGATACTTCAGGTACAACTAACAGTGGGTAAAACTACAAACCAGGTTGTAGCCTGCTTTAGATTCCCCACCATGTCCCAAGACTCCCACTCCACATTCCTAAACACACTGGAAAATATTAGGGTACAACCCAATATCCTTATACTGGGAGATTTTAACTACCCCTCCATTAACTGGAAAAATTACTCATGTACCAACACACTTGCTCAACGTTTTCTGGAATTCATTAATTCCAATGCCCTGGACCAACTCATTCTTACCCCCACCAGGGGTAGAAACATCCTTGACCTGGTCATTACTAACATGGGTGACCATTGCTCTACACCAGTAATCAACTCCTCTCTGGTCAGGTCTGACCACAAGGTAATCAGCATGGATATCCACATCCCACCCTCACCCCCACTTAAAGGAAACTACTGTAAAAATCTTCTCCAAAGCCAAATTTGGGCTTCTAAAAACAGAGGTGGCTAACTTCACGACACCCATGCAAATGGAAAATAGGTGCATGACTGCTGAATCATACACCAATGCACTGTATGAGCATATGCACAAGTGCATGGAACAGGTCATATCAAACAGAACCAAGATGCTCTCCTCCAAAAAAAGGAAGCCAATCTGGTGGTCCCCCTTCATAAACAAACTCTACAACAGAAGAAAAAAAACAGTTGCAGAAAAGGGTGAAGTCCCAAGACTGGAAAAACTCCTTTGTTAGCCTCAGCAAAAAACTGAGATCTATCATCAAATCCTCTAAAGCTAGCTATGAAAACAAAATTGCTGCAGATTCTAAAGACAACCACAAGGCATTGTATAGTTATGCCAAGCATCTACATGGCAAACCTCAGATCTGTTCTGAGTTACAGCACAATGGCAATACATATACAGAACCAACTGATATTACCAACATATTGGCTGACAGGTTCAGTGCGAACTTTACCCCCTTTTCACCCCCTAGAGGGCCTATCACAATACCTGAGGAATGCCAAGTCCCTATTATCACGGCTAAACAAGTAAAATATGCACTGTCCAAACCCAAGAATACAGCTTCCATGGGACCTAATAATATCCTTGGCTGTGTTCTACATGAATTACAAAGTATACTGGCACCACATCTGAGTACCCTGTTCAATCACAGCCTCATTTCAGGCTTTGTTCCTACTGAATGGTGCACTGCTATGGTCATCCCACTCCACAAAGGGGGAGCGACTACAGACCCTGGGAACTACCATCCCATTAGCCTGACAAGTCTGATATGTAAGGCTATGGAGCGCATCATCATGGACCTTATAAATAAGGACATAGGGAATCTTCAAACTGTGGACCCCACGCAGTATGGGTTTGTGAAAGGTAGATCATGTCTGCTCAACCTGATAGACTTCTTTGAGTCTGTTAACAGAGCTGTGGATGAGGGCAAGGTAGTTCACACAGCCTACCTAGATCTTGCCAAGGCCTTCTACACCATCCCTCACTCAGGAATCATAGATAGACTCACTAAGCTAGGCATAAACCCTTATGTAATAAGATAGGTTGCCAACTGGCTCACTGATAGAACCCACACTTTGAAAGTAACGGACTCCAAATCTGACTAACGACCAGTTACAAGTGGTGTCCCACAGGGATCGGTCCTAGGTCCTCTCCTGTTTGGCATCTACTTCTCTGAAGTTCAAGCCAATGCAAAGGGACTTTGGCTGACCAAGTTCGCAGATGATTGCAAAGTGGGAGCCATTACTGATTCTCCAACTGATGTAGAAATTCTACAAAAAGGCCTCACTGACACCGATGACTGGTGCCAGAAACATGGCCTTAAGCTCAATGCCAAAAAGTGCATTGTCATTCCCTTTGGGAATAATTCAGTGCCCATGAACTACCACATAGGCGGTAGTCCACTAAACACTGAAGGTGTGATAAGAGACCTGGGGACACAGGTTGACAGCAACCTCTTCTTTGATAACCACATTGCCACTGTAGTCAGAAAGTCCTTCTATGTGGCACATTTCATTATAAAAGGTTTCTCATCCAGGAAGAAAGAGGTCAGAATCCCACTCTACTTGTCTCTCATTAGACCTATTATAGAATACAATGCCCCATTTGTTATATAACTCACTAGACACCTGCAACAACTGGAAAGGCTACAAAAATACCTCACTTAGAGGATCTTAGGCCTTAGACAGATGACCTATATGGACAGACTCAAAAAACTCCAGCTATACTCTGTCTCTTATCTCTGCTTGACCTACATAGCCATGTCTGACCCAGAGCTGCTAGATATGCTACACCTAAAGAGATACCCATCCCTCCATGCCACACTCTCCAGGGACCTTAACCTCATTACCACAATAAACAGAACAAGCTGGAGGGACAGGTTCCTAACCCAGAGACTTCCCCATACTCTGGAACAAACTTCCCATTCATGTCAAGCAGAGCACTTCACTGGCCATCTTTAAGAGAAATCTTGATGAGTGGGTGGGCAATAGGAAGTTCACCCTGGGGATAACTTCATTCACCTTGCTTGACAGGGTCACTGAGAACTAACTTTGGGTGGCATGACGCCAGGAAATCATCTTGGGCTAGGCTTATATAGGCTCCAGGGCCATTAGCCTAGTACACACCTATGACCCTATGAACCTATGATTGTGGTAATGAGGCTGAGGTCTGTGGATTGTGTGGTGCGGAGGGATTGGATTTCTTTAGCTGTAGCATTTCTAACAGAGCTGGGTCAGACATGGCTTTGTAAGTCAAGAAGAGATCGCCTCTAAGTAGGTGATATGAGACAGAGAATAGTTGGAGTTTTTTATGTCTGTCCATATAGGACAAGTGTTTAAGGCCTAGGATACTCCTTGTGAGGTACTTTTGTGGCCTCTTCAGTTGTTGCAGGTGTCTAGTGAGGTACATGCCAAATGGGGCATTGTACTTGATGATTGGCCTAATGAGGAAAGAGTAGAGGGAGACAATGACCTCTTTCTTCCTGGATGCAAAACCCTCAGTAATGAGATGTGCCACATATAAGGACTTTCTGACCACAGTGGCAATGTGGTGGTGAAAAGAGAGGTTGCTGTCAACCTGTGTTCCCAGATCTCTTATAACAGCTTCTGTGTTCAGTGGACTACCATCGATGTGGTAATTCATGGGAACTGTGTTTTTCCCAAAGGGGATGACGACACATTTTTTGGCATTGAGCTTAAGGCCATGGTTCTGACACCAGTCGTTGGTCTCAGTGAGGCCTTTCTGTAGGATGTCACCATCACTTGTGGAGTTAATAATAGCTCCCAACTTGCAATCATCTGCAAATTTGTCAGCCAGAGTCCGTTCGTGTTGGCCTGGACTTCAGAGAAGTAGATACCAAACAGGAGAGTACCTAGAACCGAACCCTGTGGGACTCCACTCGTGACTGGTTGGCAGTCTGACTTGGAGTCAGCTACTTTCACACTGAGGGTTATATCTGTGAGCCAGTTTGCAACCCACTTAATGATATAGGGGTTGATGCCTAGCTTAGTGAGTTTTTCTTTGGGTAGACCATAACTGAATTGTACAAGGCAAAGTCAATATATTTTTTGGCCCAAATGCCTAACTAGCTTTGTCAAGTGTTTGGTAATGACACAGCATGTGTATAAATGGGTTCTCCTGCCAAATGTTCAGCTCAGTAAACTTTATGGGCCAGAACCTTTACATTAATTTAATTTGCATCAGTCTGAGTACAGCTGCAGCTTCTTTAACATCATCCAATGTTTGCTTAGTTCTAACATGCAGATCGTACCATCTGATTGTGTTTGCCTGCAGATTCCCATTTCTGCCCTCCTGTGTTTAATTTAGGTGCTACCACATCATCCATAAAACCACAACTACCCATATTCTGCGCTCATCCAAAGAAACCTGTCTCCATGATACTTATGTGGTCATGCAAATGACAGAGACTGTGGGATTTCCTGTTATTAGTCTATGGAACATACTGCATTCTTAAACATGGATTATACAACGACCCCCCATTAGTATTACAAAATGTGCGTGCTGATTGGTCAGCGTGCACGGATTATACAACGACCCCCCATTAGTATTCCAAAACGTGCGTGCTGATTGGTCAGCGTGCACATTGTAAATCAGACTTATACTAATGGAAAAAGGTCCAATTGCCCGAACTTTTTCCATTAGTATAATTCTTTTTTTACAGCAACGGAGAACGCAAGATCTCCATTGCTTTTCACACACTGTCTCGCTATGTTAAAGGAGTTTAACATAGTGAGACAGCTTTAAAAAAGTAACGGAAATCTTAATATCTCTGTTGCTTTTTTTAAAGCTGTCTCACTATGTTAAACTCCTTTAACATAGCAAGACACTTTGTAAAAAGCAACGGAGATCTTGCTTTCCCTGTTGCTTCCACCCACAGCTCTGATGTACTGCGTAAGCATATGCATGCGCAGTACATCAGAACTGCCGCAGAATACCAGACAGCTGCGGAAGGGCAGCAAGCAGGCATTATGCAATGCCATTATTTAAAAAAAGTAAGTATTTTTTTTCTTAAATAATGTCATTGTATAATAGCAATAACCCACGCCTGGGTGTGGGTAATGCTGGATTTACCCACGGTTCTCTTTGTTTGGCCACTCAGGCTTTGCATCGTGACCAAACCACACCAACCGTGGGTAAATCCAGCATTACCCATACCCAGGCGTGGGTTATTGCTATAATATTTCCAGGATTCAATGTGATTCTGGAATGGAATATCATGGGTTTATGAGTTAGATTTCAGCTCCCCATTGGACTGACAAGATGTATGAAGAGGAAATGAATAAATGAATGAATGAATAAAATAAATGCATGAATAAAAGTCAATTTTCATAAACTGCAATGCATGGGACTGTAATAGTGATTAACTGTAATTTTTAGACAGTAAGGTAATTACATTAAATATTAGTGTACATATGTAAACATAGTATTATAAAAAAGAGAATAAGATCGTATCATGTTCACAGAACACTGACTAGAGCAAAATGACAGAGGTACAGGCAGTACATAGGAAAAAACCTGCAGGTTTGACTGAGAGCTCTTATGTAAAACATGATTTGTAGGTAAATGCTAAGCTGTTGATCTGCAGACTATTACAAGCCTAGTCAACAACCAGAAGTCAGAATCATACTGATCCGCTTTAAACTACCACAGTCTGCCATCTTCTATCATCTGTATAACGTTTTTGTCACACTCCTCTGGACTTCCTCCAAGTTGTCCAAATCCATCTAGATATTGAGTCTCGACATCTGTGCATGGTACTGCAGACAACTTATGATCATCTTTCTAGGTCTTTCTTTATCTTTCATCTTTCTTTAGGTCTGTGTACAAGAACCCTAAAAACAATCTATAAAAAAATCTATAAAAATATATATATAATTGTATAATTAGTTAGTATTGTTATTACACAGACCTGAAGAAGTCTAGAAGGATGAAACCAATCTTTGTTAACAATAAGTTATGAAAACAGAAATTGATTTTTACATGCAAAATGCATATGTATATATTTATATATATTTTTTGATTACCAAATGAACTAAGGTTGATATATTTCCAGCCATGTAATATATTGTCTTGGATAAAATCACAGACTTAATAATCTACTTAATAATCTGGTTAAATAAGAGGTACCACATCACTATAAATTTTATTTAAAGTACATAAGGGTTATATATTATTATGACAGCTACTAGGTAGGGCAGGACCAGCTCGAATGTCACACTGATGGGGGAAGGAATGTAAATTTAACATGTGTACCAATAACACTTTGTTTTACAGCACAATAAACCACTCCCATGCCTGATAAAAAGTATATATATATTTAGAAAGTTTGTGAGGAAATTATTACTCTATTTTTGTTTTACTTGGATCACTTGTCTGTGTACTTAATAAAGGATTTTCGACTGGAAACAGACTGCCTGCCTTGCTTGGATTACTTTCGAATACTTAGTAATGCTGTACAATTATATATTTTCTATTATTATTTTTTGTTTTGTTTTGTTTTGACTTAAGATGAGTTTAAGTTCGCTACTTCTACTACTATTGTCTGATCTGATTAATATACAGTGATTAACTAGAAATATATGGACTGAAAATCTTCCACACAGAGAAGTTTCTTACACTGTCTTAAATAAATAAATAAATACATTATTTAGGTGATTTAATCTTATTTAGTTTAGTTATATAAGACTGTGTCCATTTTGGTACTATTTTATTGTCCAGCTATGTCTGACCAGATTCCCAGCTTCCTCCATAGCTTTCTTGTTCCAGTACCACTACCTTGGGAGTGCCCCTACATATCACATCACTGGCTGTGCCCTGTTGTTATTTTCCTTCAGTTGGAAATGGACTCCAGATAATAGCTATGCAGTCCAACTATGCAATAACCCTTTGCAGTGAAGTGAGGAATGTAGGACCATCATTCTGCACCCAAGTTTTTTGTAAGTCCTAAATCCCTCCCCCACATGTCAATTTCAGGTTGGGCAGGCAATGAAAAACAGCTCCAGTATGTGTGCTCCACCCCCCCCCACCTTACAACAGCCATGTCTACTGTGCTGCTATAGCCCAGCATCATTACAAAGCTCCAGTAGACAGATGCCAAGCATGGTCCCCCCTCCCCCCCCTCCCAGGATAGGCACACCTGTCTTCTCTGCCAACACCATCAGATGCGCAAGCTGCTAATCAAGGCAGGTCACCTTGGGTTTTAGTTAAGGCTTTATCAGGTATTGCACTAAATGTAGCCATTTTGCTGGCATTGCTATTCTCCAAATATCTGGTTCCATTTCTGTTTTTATTTTATTGTTTATTCATTCTGTTCTTTTGAATTTAATATTGAACTAAATTTTTAGAAGACTGACTTTGGAGGGGATTTTTTGAAATGGAGGAATAAGATTAAATTTTAATTTCAGTATGTGCATTATATGTTTTTTCTCATTTTTTTCCTCAATGGCAGCTGAGAAAGTGTTTCAAAGTAATGCTTCTAATTGGATGGGAGGCTGTTAACATATACAGGTTCATATGTAAGCACTAGGTAATCAGTCTGCAGACTATTACAAGCATAACCGAAATCCTATGTTTAAAAGTTCCCTCCAGCCTTCAGTTGTCTAGGTTTACCTTGAAGGTGACAGGGGTGCTACTCTGCTTGATATATACCAGAAGTTTGTTGCAGAGGTGAGGGATGCATTGGGATATAAATATATAACACCAGCATGCTTTATTTATCTGTTGATGAAGGTTTCTTTCCTTTAACTGGGTATTTGAGGTACCATTTGTTTTACAAATGAATAGGAAGTCAAATAGGGATGAATCTTTTATGCTTCAAAAGGATAGACACAGGTCTCGATGGAAGTACTTCCAAGGGACTGACTACTTAGGGATGACCTTCAGTCTGTCCTGATAAGTACAATTTTTTAGACCACTTATCTTTTCAGTTATACATCTCTGAGGTCTCTCATGTTGAGTGATATGTTTAGAGAAATATATGCCAAAGATGCATTATATTCCATAATGAATCCAATAAACTATGAGCAAAGGGGAACTGAGACTTCTGTGGATTAAGTAAGGATTTCTTTGGAAATTAGAAGAGCTAGATAGAAGGCTTTCTGAACTACTGCAGAGACATGATAGTTAAATGATAAGAAATTATCAATAAGGGTGCCCCGCTCCTGTATGACAGTGTCTGATTGGAGGTATGTGTTTCTTATATGGTATATGGAAATATTTTGTTTAACAAAATGAACTATGCTACATTTCTTCACATTTAATATGAGGTCATTGTCCTTGCACCAATGGTTAGCATGGTCTAACTCATATTAGAACTATTGTTAGTCAGATAGTGGAAGCTTGAATATCAGCTCCCAGTTTACAGCCATCTGCAAATTTAGATAAGCACAGACTGGGTGTGTTGGCTAGTAGATTAATGTTTTTGATAACATGCATAACATATACATAAAAACATGTATATTCTGTGAGAACTATGCACATTTCTTTATAAGCAATATGTGGCTTTGTGGGTATGTCTAGCAATATATTTTAGTTTTACCTGGTTAGTGGTTGCCACAGCGGATGACCGGTCTGCAGATTGATTGGCAGTGGTGTTTTTACAGTGTTGAGTTGCCAGCCTGGCACCTGATCTTCACAGAAGACACACAGATACATGCACACACCTATTTGCTTGTCTTTAAAACACATTCGACTGCAGGGAGGACATGCAGTCGAACTGGAGAGCCTCTTGCTGTGAGATGACAATGTTAACCGCTGCACAACTACGGCCATCTCACCACTGTGGCCGTCTTGGGATAAATATACATGGATATGAGGCAACATATCTCTGGGTTACATAGTGATGTGTGACATAAGAATAAAGCAACAGCCAGTCCATGACTGCACAGCTGTTTTGAAGGTTTAACTTAGATGTCAGACTGTTTTGAGACAAAGCCAAACAGTGTCAGTGTGTGTGTGTGTGTGTGTGTGTGTGTGTGTGTGTGTATGTATGTTTTGTGTGTGTGAGCGTGTGTGTGTGTGTGTGCGCATGTGTGAGCGTGTGTGCGCGTGTGTGTACGTGTGTGTGTGTGTATGTGTGTGCGTATGTGTGTATATGTGTGTATGCATGCATGTGCGCATGTGTGTGTGCTTGTGTGAATGTGTATGTGTGTGTGTGTGTTTGTGTGTATGTGCATGTATGCATGCTTGGGTGAATATGTGTGTGTGCTTGTGTGAATGTGTGTGAATGTGTGTGCACATGTGTGAATGTGTGTGTGTGTGTGTGTGTGTGTGTGTGTGTGTGTGTGTGTGTGTGTGTGTGTGTGTGTGTGTGTGTGTGTGTGTGTGCGGTGTATGTGTATATGTAGATAACTTGACATGTTTCGGCCTTTCTCTTCCTCTATTTGTATGACCTGATTGCTGTACAATATATGTACCACTATTACAGGAAAGGTTAATATTACAGAGTGGAGTTACAGCTCACACTATGGCATCAGCAACAAACATTTAGCAGTTGTATGTAGTATCCATAGAGCTAGAACAATAAGATGCAAGCCATACATGCCATTACTTTTTCCTTATTTTTAATGGTGTAAAATGAATCCTAATCAAAATATAAAGGAAGTTTCTGTAATAAATCTTCACATGATACTGTATATCATTAAATAAGTGGCAAGCAATCTCACATGCAAGACCTTAACAGATAGAGAAGTGTTGCAATGATATCTTTGGAAATAATGCAAAGCATTTCATAACCTCTGCCTAATGTACGCTTACTGTATTGTTTATACACACACATACGCATATTGGCCTCAGTAGCTTCAGTTTTGGTTCATGGTCTGCTTACCTTGAATTGAATGTCTTTTAAATGACCATCCACTGCTTCATTAATACATTACTAAAACTGTGGACAGTCATTTAAAACAGATTCCATTCAGTATAAGCAGGCCATGAACCAAAACAGAAGATACTGCTGACACCAGTAATGGCAAACAAATATGCACAGAAGAATGCTGATAGCTTGGAGTTAATGTCTGCACCCGGAAAGTCTGTAATGGCATCAGTGCCAAAATATGTAATTTGTCAGTCATTCTAGCAGAAATTTGTGGAGTTCAGCTGCAGTGTAACCGTGGGGTTAAACAGTCAAGCGAGCTTAAAAATCTGATTAGCACTAGTTTGGCATTAGCTGCTTTGATGAGAAGTCAATCAGCATTTATAAACTATGCCTCTGGGCATTTATGGAAACTTCAGTCATGATTCTGTACTGAGAAAATATAAATAGTATGATGTGAAACTTAAACAATAGAGCATTTTCTTTTCTCAGGATGTGGCTTTATTCAGGATTTGTATGTAGACAGCTGACACTGCTATAATGTTACTTTGACCAGCCCAGACAATCTGCTGGAGAATTTCCATTTGTACCACTTCACAGCCTGCTGTGTGTCCTCAGGCATGTAATTTCCTTGGTGCAAAATCTATATTTAGCATTTTGCTTCACTAAATGCATGCTTTTCAAAGCTTTACTGTGTCTTGACTACTGTAGGACTTACTGGGCTTCTTGAAGTTTAGTTCACACTGTAAACGATGGACTGACGGCCGAATACACAATGCAGCTGCTTTGCTATGTTTTGTTACTAATTCATTCAGTGTGTGCCATTATTGTGTTGACACATTTCATCCAAAATGCCGTCTGAGGACAGCTGGTATCAGAACAGCATTCAGACAGGAAGCTGATAACATGCAATAACATGACAGGCTAAAGTACCTTTCCCTTCACTATGGAATCAGTCAGGCTGACCTCACTGATTAGTAAATGTATAGTGTCCTGCAGCTATTTATTCTCTTTACTGATGGCTGTTTGTGCAGAAGATAGACGGTGGGAAGAAAATGCCAGCCTTCATTAAGAAATAGCATATTAAGACATTATGACAGCCTGCTGTTTGAACTTCTGGATTCATCCCAAAGACTATCCCCTTTGTACATATTAAATAGACAACTGCTTTCTTGCCAAGATAGCTTTTGATCATAAGATGTCAGTCTATCAGAACAGAAACATGTGAGGTCTGCACACTCTGTATTACTTGAAACTTGACACAGCCACAGATTGTTGATAAAAAATAAAATTCCAAAGTAAAAAAGTAATATTGCATTAAAGTTCATTTATCCTGCAAATATATCTTAGATTATAGTTAGCCATATACCCACTAGGTCCTTCAGTCTCTAAATGAATGGAAATGGACCGAAGCCAAAAACTTAAATTCCCAAGCTCTCAGTTGCTACCTGCTGTTGGTTAGCAACTCTGATCTATTTCTCCATACAATTAGTGCAGGCACTACATAACAATATAAAGACAAAGTATGAAAACAACTAAAACATGCTGTAATATAAATGTTATTTATATAATCGTTCTTCCTCTCTCTCTCTTTGTGTCTATATATATATATATATATATATATATATATATATATATATAGGAGCGCTACAGAATACTGAATGCCTAAAATCCTAAAGACCAAAATCCTGAGACCAAAATCCTGAAAGTTCAAAATACTGAAAACTCAAAATACTGAAAACTCAAAATCCTGAAAACACACAAGATACCAGCACTTACTATATTCCAGCACAAGTACATACAGAAACAAATAAAACACAAACTATATTACTGTTCACCAAGCATAAGCAGGGGGAGAAGCCGCCCTGCACCCCATACCCCCTCCTACTTAGATATATCATCTCCAAGATTGCACTTAGTGTAGTGAAGTGCAATTTCAGAGTTGATATATTTAAGTAGCGGGAGGGTGCAGGGGGGCTTGTCCCCCTGCATATAGATGAAGGGTAATATGTTTCTGTATGTACTTGTGCTGGAATATAGCGAGTGTTGGTATCCTGTGTGTTTTCAGTATTTTGAGTTTGGATTCTGTAGCGCTCCCACATATGGATATATATATATATATATATATATATATATATATATATATATATCTATAGGGTCTACTTCAAAACATTTATATTTATATATATATATATATATCTATGGGTCTACTTGATATGGCCGAAATTTCATAATGTTGACTTTCATATGTCCTAGACCATATGATCGAGATTTGAAATCTCGACCATTCAAGTAAACCACAAACACAAACTTACCTTAATGCTGCTAGCAGGGGGGGGCTTCATCCCCCTGCACCCCCCCGTGTAAACAACATCAAACTAACAAACATACTTTAATATACCAACTCCGAGATCGCACTACAGTGCGGAAGTGGAAATCTTTCCATTCTGCACTGTAGCGTGATGCCGGTTCTCTCTACATTTCAAATATCGATCATATGGTCTCGGCCATATGAATGTTGACATTTTGAAATGTCGACCATTAGAAGGGGGCCCATATATATATATATATATATATATATATATATATATATATATATATATATATGGGTCTACTTCAAAACATTGAAATCTCATAGCATTGAACTTCAAAACACTGAGACCATAACACTGAAAACCCAAAACAACAAAACCTCAGAACACTGAAACTTTGCATCATAAGACTGAAAACTACAACGCACATGTAAATAACATCCCCTCCATCTATAACAACATCAAACTAACAAATACACTTTTTGCAATGTTTCTGCAGGGGGGCAAGCCCACCTGCATCCCCTGTGTTGGGGCTCTGCTCCCACACTCCCTGTAAATTTAATATATCAACTCCAAGATCTCACTACAATGGAAATAAGTTAATTTGCTGACCTCATTGTACCTCAATCACCATACAAAATGTAAACGTAATGTCTAAACCACTTACCTGTATGGCCTAAAAACACATACAGATTGGCAAAATAAACACTTTTCCCCTCCTCACTTCTCCCAGCACTTCTCAGAACTTTAACTTAACATCCATGAAAGCAACACATCCAGATGTTTACATTCTCTATGGGGATCATGTTACAGTGGGGTTAGGAAATTAACTTTGTTCCACTGTAGTGAGATTTTGGAGTTGGTATATTTAATTTACAGGGGGGTGTTGGGGCAGAGCCTCCTCCCCCACATGGGGGGTGCAGGTGGGCTTGCCCCCCTGCAGAAACATAGTAAAAAGTGTGTTTGTTAGTTTGGTGTTGTTATAGATGGAGGGGCTGTTATTTACATGTGCGTTGTAGTTTTCAATCTTATGATACAAAGTTTCAGTGTTCTGAGGTTTTGTTGTTTTGGGTTTTCAGCATTTTGGGTTTTCAGTGTTATGGTGTCAGTGTTTTGAAGTGAATCCCCTCCTGCAGAAACTTAGTAAAAAGTGTATTTCTTACCTTGGTGTTGTTATAGGTGGATGGGATGTTATTTACATGTGCATTGTAGTTTTCTATGTTATAATGCACACTTTCAGTGTTCTGAGTTTTTGTTGTTTTGGGTTTTCAGTGTTTTGTGTTTTTGATCTTATGGTCTCAATGTTTTGAATTTCAACGTTATGAGATTTCAATGTTTTGAAGTAGACCTATATATATATATATATATATATATATATATATATATATATATATATATATATATATCAGTAGAGAGAGATATAAAGATGTGTGCATTTTCAACACAATCAATCATACAAATGCTCAAAAACACAAAACATCAATCCACAAGTGACTGAGCATACAAAAAACCCCACTTTTTGTGAAGCCCCTTCTACTTCATATATAATGTATCCATAAGGAGTTAAAAATGAAAAAGTCAAAAGTAATGGGACATTCACAAGCAATGTAACTGAAATACTAGTATGTCCTTAAGTGGTTAATTGCTTATATCCCATGGGCATCTGCTACAAGAGATTTATACTATTAAAGAGTGATGACTCAAGCTTGGTTGAGACTTCTTGCAGGTTTTACTGAATGGTCTGTGTAACTATTTTACCCTTTGCTTTGATGTTGCTTGGGACAGTTTACAGCAACCTTAATATTTATGGGCATCAAGCAGGGTTCTAATCCCTGGATTTCTAAAGTGTAGCCAAGCAATGCACTGTTGCTGTATTGATGATGTTACAAAGTCTGAAACATGGTCATGTCTGCAGTTTGTAGAGTTTGCCTTTACTGTCTTGAATGTACATAAAAAGAGTTAAAAAGTAAGAATCCATGGGCTTACAGAAGCCAAGTAGTTGAAACAATGTTTGCCCTTAAGGGATCATTTGTATATATTTCATGGGACTCGCCATAGGTGGTTTAAGGTATTACTTGGTGAAGATTATAGCTGAGTCTTTCTTGAAGTTGTTGTTGAATAGTTTGTCTGTGTAACCTTTGTTTGTATAAATAACTGTGTCACTCTGAGCAAGTCACTTAACCAGCCACTCCTCCTGAGCTGAGTCTGAAAACGTTCCATGGAGATGAGTGCTCTACCCAGGAAAACAAATATAAATATATATAAATACGGAAATAATTATGTAATGAAGGGTAGAAAACTCAAAAGAAAGAATCACAAAACATTGAATACTTCTCTGCCAATAAAAAGCTCTATACCAGTAAACCCCAGCTACAAAACTGAAGTCAAGTGTTTTGGTTGTGATACTTTTAGAAAAAGCTTTTTTAGTAAAGTGATTTGTAGGGTTAGGGTTAGGGTTCATGTTAGTACACACAAGTAAGGCAGCAGCTATAGATATAGTTATGCATGCATACTGTTAATGCTAAAACGTGTGCAGTATGTATTGCCCCGGACACCGCACACTCCCTCCTACCTCATTTCCATTAGTACTACGGGTCAGGAGACCTGGTTCTGGACTGGACAACAGACACTATTCTGACAGTCAGTATTTGTAGCACTACTTGAAAATGGTCATCTTCCACAGAGAGGGCTCTGGTATTAGTCAGAGAAGTTCTTGCCAGTCAGGCACAGGAAATATGATTCATTACCGGGCTGGCAACTCGACACCGTAAAACTCCACTGCCAATCATGAGCGGACAGATGATCCGCTGTGGCGACCCCTAACTGGGAAAAGCCGAAAGAAGAAGAAGAAGAAGAAGACACTGTGTGTTATGGACACATTTATTTCTGTTTGAAGCATCCAGAACTGTTAGGCATTGGACATGGATTGAGTTCTGCAAGGTGTTGTTCATCTCCACCCTCTTTCCTATCTGATATTTAGGGGTATGACTGTGTCTTGGGGGGGCCAACATGAAGACCTCAGTGGCATGTCTGCAACACTGGAAAGAGATGTTTGGGATCCAATCCATTCAGAAAGAGAGAAATGATTCCAGATTTTGATACCAACTCCTAAATTTTATTCTGACTTTAGGAAAACAAATGAGACTAGATTAACAGTCTGGAATGTAATAAGACAGTATAGTTCATTGTGCTATATCATGACAAATACTTCTGCTTTTCTGGATAAGTTATTATGATCTTTGTATAAAGATGGCTTCTTAGTTAAATTCATTTTGTAAGTGCACTGTTAAAGCCTTTTAGATATGTACACCTGTATACAGTTTATTAAGTGAGTGCAATCCTTATTTCATGTAAAAACCTGGCTGCTTGACAACAGTTTGACTCCATTTACCTCATAAAATTATGATCATGATTGTCTTTTCGGCTTTTCCTGGTTAAGGGTCACCACAGCAGAACTCTGGTCCGCTAAAGATTGGCAGTAGATTTTTATTGTGCCGAGTTGCCAGCCTGATGCCCAGCCTTCAGTGAAGGCATGCCCATTCACGCATGTCTTTTGAAGGCCACTCGACCATGGGGAGGACATGCAGACTCCACACAGAATGCACTCCAGCCGAGAATCGAACAGGAGAACCTCTTGCTGTGAGGCAACAATGCTACTGCTGTACCACCGTGGCTTAATCATAAAATTATGATCATAAACAAGCAAAAGTTTCTGAATGCAACCACACACAGACACACACACACACACATTCACACCAAAACTGCACCTCCATACACCAGCTATTTATATATGTTATCTCTGAGGTCACACCATCATGGGGTAAGGAGAAATCTCTAGTACTCAGGCAGTTTTGCCTTCCAAAAAGAAGCTAGCCACTCACACACTAGCGATTGCACAACTGAACATTGATCACTAGTGTTTTAACAAGCTTGCTTCTTAAAAAAGTAGGCCATCACTGGGAGAGTTGCAGGTATGATATTCCCTGAGCATTTAAGATACACAGCCATATTTCTTGCAGTTGATATTACTTTTAATTCATGCTATAAAGCACTTGCCATGTCTTTCCATTTTTGATCACTCCAAATGCTCAGTAGTTAAACTGTACGCTACTTTAAGGAAGCAGCATTTGCTTTTCATACTCTCTTTAAAGGGATTGTAGCCACACCCATGGGATTGTAGCCACACCGATGGACTGGCTGTGGCAATAATACCTTTGAATCAAGCATAGACTTCCTCATACAGAATTCTCTTCTCCTCAACCAACCCTCCATATTTTGAAAATGTTAATATTTTCCATGATTTTTTCCTTCTATCAATTTTCAGCTTATGATTTCCCTCATTTGCTTCGATGGCAACTGTCATGTTCCTTATATGTTGCCTTCATATACTCTGCAGTTAAGAATTGCACTTGAGTTTATCCAGCTAGAAAGATCAGGATTAGCATGCATATAGCATGCTAGAACATGCTATGTAATGTAATAGTCTATGATGACATCAACCTTAATGAATTATGCTATGACATTATCTGAGCTAGTAATCAGAAGTTAGAAACTTTCTTTGTGATCAAACACCACTTTTATTGTTGCCACTTAAGTCTTTATGAGTTACATAGTCCTTCCATACTCCATCTTGGTCAAATAAATGTGAAAGGTGACTTTTGTTGTACTGCAATCTCAGATTAAAAATAGGTACTTAAAATTATTGTAAATCAAGTTGTTAAAACTAATATACCCAATGAAAATCACACTGACACTAGTAACCAGTAATTTGCTATTTAACAACCTAAGACTTTAACATTTCAATTGGTGCAGTTTATTATCTGGAGCTGACCATCCTGTTGTGAATGCATCTTCCTGATGTAAGTGAAAAAAGTCAAAAATTATACAACTGTAGATCTTCTACTTGGAAAGATATAATTTAGATTAACAATTTCAAATCCATCTTTGTCATTCTATAGTTATAAAACGTATATTTTAATAAGGTTTGGCCAGCACAGTCAAATCACATAAGAATTGTCAATATTGTTTTTCTCTGAACTCTGCAAAAGGATAGACCTCATAAAAACTCAACTTTAGAAATAATATACTTTTAGTAAAATAACTTTGCTCCTGAATGTAGAGGATTATGTTTGGGTCTCCGGTGGTAACCAGCTGATTATGTATACAATGCAGTGATGTGAAGAAATTCACCCCAAGTCAAATGCTCAGGAGGTCAGTCTTGAAATACATGTTGAGAGCACATAAAACTGGGCTATGATTGAAGAGATTCTATAATCCCCAAGATATTAATGAGTTAATTGTATTACTTTTCTATCCAACTCTACCAGAATCTCATCCTCTCTACTAAAAGTAATAATCAACATTTTCATTTTATTTCCTGAAAATGCATTATTCAATACTATTCCTTTTTTCCATATACCTTTACACTTTTGTTCATCAAGCTGCTGTACAATTTTCCATGAAAGATTTTTCAACTCAGTGCAGATAGCAGCATCCTTTTCCATCATTTTCAAAGTTAAGCTGTGCATGTAATTCAACAAAAGAGGAAAATAATAAACCCCTAAATTAAATGTCTTAGAAGGCATCTCTGTTTAGTCAGTTAGACATCAATATTCTATCCTCAATCTGGCCATTAAATAGTTTTAACCAATTTTTTGATAAACTTTCCTGACAACAGCTGAAAATCTTAAACTTAAACCATATGCCTTAAAATGTCTAATCATTTGACTTACATTACATGCTACAATATTTGCCTCTAAATACTCATCAATAATTTCCACCATTTTACAAGTTAAAAGTAATAACCTGGTGATATTTTTCCTTTAGCTAATTCATACATCATAGGGCCTATAACATAATGTAAAGCTTTACTACACTGCATCTAAAGTACCTTATCTGATAACTTAACAATCTGTATTTAACACTGTGACTGGTCTCCAATTATTTATAGGTTCATAGGTGAGTACTAGGTTCACTGCCCTTGAGGGCCATTTTAAGCCTAGCCAATGTCCTTTTGTGTGCTTGAATTAACCAATCTCATTTGGCCTTACCCATCCCATGGTTGATAATTATATATTACCCCAATGCATATAACTGGATCATACTATAAATAATTTGTGGGGACCTATGCATGGGATAAAGCATTTAGGAGCTGCCTTTGTCCATTAGAAGTACAGCAGACAGTCCAAGGGTACATTTTCTGTTTCCCATCCATAGATCCAAGTTGCGCTTGAATATGGACATGGGATGAACTTTGTTTTATGTGGATGGGTAGTCTGTTCCACAGCAGCGGTATCCTCTAAGAGATATTCCTGTCCCTCCAAACTGTTCTGTTGATGTTGCAGAAGAGGTTATGATCCCTAGACTGAGTATTTCTGATGCCATTTGACTTGCTGATGTGCAGTAAATCCATCAGTATTGGGGTAAAAATAAACTATTTTACACTACATTTAATTAAAATACTTTTGGACTCTTTCCTCCAAATAAACTTATTAATTCCACTTTTACAAACTGTTCCCAAAATCCACACAGAAAACACATTAATGAGAAATAATAGGTTTTCATCCTCTAATTCATTATAGAAATTATGCAAGCCTATCAAACCTACATGCTCCAGCCATCCTGATATTCTTTAAATCTGTTGCCGTGACAATTGTTTTTTCTGTACTCAGTTTCATCCCATGTGCCTTCAGTTTTACATTCCATTTCCTTATCATTTCCTGGAGTTCCTCTTCAGAGTCAGGTTGTAATACCACATTGTCTGAATACAGCAGCTTTGTTGATCTGTCCCCTCTGACCTGTTTACTAATGTAGTCCATCACCAGTATGAGCAACAGTGGCCTCAGAACTGAACTATGTCCACTCCCACTTGGAAATTCTCAGTGAGTCTGAGCACTGCCCATTGGGTCCTTCGCCCTCACTAATTCTGCCAATGTTTCCTGGACTTTGAACCATCTCAAAAATGCCCAAATCATCTTTCTTAGGACCTTGACATATGCTTTCTCCAAATCTAAGAAAATATAGTTAGATGCTTTCATTATCTTTAACTTCTTCTCCACTATCTCTCTCTGTTCATACTTCTGTCATTGGGTCCTTGTACGTAACCTGCACCAATTCTACCAATGTTTCTGGATCTTTCAACCATGTTAGGACTGCACAAATCAGCTTCTTTTAGACCTTGTCATAATCTTTCTCCAAGACTAGGAGTGCTCAGTTGGATTGTGCTCTAACTTCTTCTTGAATATTTGTCTCACTCCAAACATCAGGTTAGTTTTGCCACATCCTGATCTGGATCCAAACTGTTCATTGTCCATATTACTTTCTGCTAATCTGTGTATTTATTTATCAATCTGGATTGCAAGATTTAGAGATTTGGAGAAAGAAGTGCCGGACTCTCCAAGGTTATCATTTATGTTCCTTTACTGATCAGTCACCTCCTTTCTTCTGGGTAATAAATTGCTTGGATTTTTCTGCTGCATTGTTTAGAGTAGTGCAGATACTGTAACTGAAGTTATTTATGCACTGATGATCATCATATTAGTCCACTTTCTGATAATCTACTTCTTCTTGAGTGCGCTGGGTTTCACACCTGCATTATTTAATGTAAATGTAGTAACTCAGACAATGCAATGATTGACTGTATAGGCTTATGTGAGAATATGAAAGCTTAAGCATTTAATATGAACTGGGTTAAGTATGCAGTGCTAATTAATTGATGCAGAAATTGCACATACAGACTCGGTCACAAAGAAACTTGACATGTCAGAAAGGAGAGATCTTATTTGAGTGAAACTTTTCTTGAGCCTTAGACTCATTAAAGATGTAGAAGGAAGTGATCGGGATGATCATCAAGGGTTGAGTGGATACATCTTGTGCTTCTTATAGGCACTAGTGACCTCCTGCCAGTAGACACAGCAGACGTGGTAGCAAGCTGTCCTGGTGAAATGGTGGAAAGATGCGGGTTCATGTTGATCCATCAAAGGCAGTTTCAAGGAAACCAGTTCACCTAAACTGCCTTCAGTGAACACTGAAACATTTTTTTTGCAGGGAGTAAGCCCTTCTGCATACTCCATGCCCCCCAGAATTATATGCCAACTCTGAGGTTGTATAACAGTGGAGAAAAGGGCAATCTCCACTTTCATCAATACGGTTTTGGCGAACTGGCTTTGGTGTCTTTGCATTCGTAAAAATTGCCTTCGGTGGATTGACATGCTCCTGAAAGTTGCCCATACAGCGAGTTGGAAGTAGTACTTTCAGAAGTGGTTACATGTACTGGCAGCCAGCATGATGAAGGAAGGCAACACTGGGTAATATTATGCTTATCTGTGGCAGTGGTCAAGGGCTATTGGGTTTGTGACTGGTGAGAAAATGAGGAAACACCTAGCAGAAAGACTGGCTTTGTGCCTTGGCAGGATCCAGCGTAACCCAGAAGTGATATCAATACTTATTTTTCTGTTTACCTTTAATAAGGAATAGAGCAAGCAGTGCCACAGAAACAGAACATGTGAACAAGCATTCAGACAATAGACAGATGATAGAAACAAATGTGAAATGTGGCAGATGAACAGACTGGTATGACTCAGGGCACGGCTAGGTAGTATTGTGCAAAGCAAGAGTCTGCACAGGAAGATGGGGGAGTTGCAAGCAGAGATGCAGGAGAGAAGGGTGGATATGGCTGGATTCTAGATATAGGGGTTAGTGAAAATAGTGGGTGGGATTTGAAGGCTGCTGAATAATCCATTGGTCATGAAAGACAGACAAGAGAGAGGTGGATATGGAGTGGCAAACTACATATAAGAGAACATGAAATGTGATGTTAGCAGGAGGAAGATCAAACCAAGAAATGCGAAAGTGGTGGACATGATCAAAATCTAGTATAAGTAGAAGTTAAGGTGGGGAGCAGACCTGGTAGACAGGGTCAAAATTTAGTATAAGTAGAAGTTAAGGTGGGGGGCAGAGTTGGTAGACAGGGTCAAAACCTAGTATAAGTAGAAGTTAAGGTGGTGAGGCAGAGCTGGTAGACAGGGTCAAAACCTCGTATAAGTAGAAGTTAAGGTGGTGAGGCAGAGCTGGTAGACAGGGTCAAAACCTAGTATAAGTAGAAGTTAAGGTGGTGAGGCAGAGCTGGTAGACAGGGTCAAAACCTAGTATAAGTAGAAGATAAGGTGGGGGGCAGAGCTGGTAGACAGGGTCAAAACCTAGTATAAGTAGAAGATAAGGTGGGGGGCAGAGCTGGTAGACAGGGTCAAAACCTAGTATAAGTAGAAGTTAAGGTGGTGAGGCAGAGCTGGTAGACAGGGTCAAAACCTAGTATAAGTAGAAGTTAAGGTGGTGAGGCAGAGCTGGTAGACAGGGTCAAAACCTAGTATAAGTAGAAGTTAAGGTGGTGAGGCAGAGCTGGTAGACAGGGTCAAAATCTAGTATAAGTAGAAGATAAGGTGGGGGGCAGAGCTGGTAGACAGGGTCAAAACCTAGTATAAGTAGAAGATAAGGTGGGGGGTAGAGCTGGTGGACAGGGTCAAAACCTAGTATAAGTAGAAGATAAGGTGGGGGGCAGAGCTGGTAGACAGGGTCAAAAGCTAGTATAATTAGAAGTTAAGGTGGGGGACAGACCAGGTGGATTGACTCAGTTTACCATCACCCTGACACATCAAGAGCAGAGGATGAGAGACTGGAAGAGAGAATAATGGCATTGGGAAGGAGAAAAAGGGTAACACCCATGGGGGTGTCAATCTGCTAAGAGCACTTTAGTGGGAAATTCCAAGCTTCGGGAAGAGAGGGGTATTGACTGATTGAGGTCTTGGACCAGGAATGGTTCAGACAACCAGTACAGGATTCTATCAGAAGCGAGAGATTTCTGGATGTGGTCCTAATCAAGGCAAAGGGGGGTTCATGTGCATTGAGCTGAAAACATTATTAGCACAGCGGAATAATCCCACTTTGTGGATAAGAGTGGGAAGAAGTGACTAATATAGCATGTTAGGAGAGAAGATTATGTGTTACTGGAGAAAGGTGTCAAGGATAGATTTGGAGATTGTAAACAAACTGATGCAGTAAATAATCTATAAAGATGTTCAAGAATGCAGCACTTGTGGTCATGAACATGAGTATGTAGAAAAGACAAAATGAGCAGAAAGCCAGTGTGGCTACATAGGAGAGTGAAGCTAGCAATTTGGGCAAAAGATAGTGCCTACAAAAGGTGGGATGGAGTGGGGACCTGGAGGAGGCAGAATGCCAGAAGAAGAATAACAAATATGGTGAGGGTGGCAAAGAAGCAAGTTCAAAGATGATTTGTAGAAGGGATGAAGACAACAAACAAGAAGATTTTACAGGTTCACAACAAAACAGCATGTGCTACTTAAATGGAACTCACAACACTGAAAATATACGGTTTTCACACCATAACATCTTATACCCAAAACATTATCACCAATAATATCATACAGATATCAGTCAATGGTGGTTTTCTAGGGAGGTTACACTGTCCTACCCTCCCAATATGGGGTTTCACCACTGCATCCCATTCTTTAAATATATTAACTTTAAAGTTATGTAAAATAGAAGAAATAATTTCCTGTAAAACAATGATCCCTTTTTCTGTTTACTGGAAGTTGCCAACTTTAAAGTCATTACTGACTTTGTAAAGAGGAAACTCTGACGTAAAGCATTCCACAAACAAAATACTCATTGCATAAATATATTTCAAATCTCAGAAAAATGGGAAATGGCAAATTGCAAAGATCCTCCAGTTTAGTTATATATATCAGAAAGGAAGAAAGCAGGGACAGAACTGGACCAGCTGAAGAATGATGGAAGAGAAATCAGAAAACCATGATAAAAAGCAGTGGAATTAGATAAGTAGTTTGTTTCTGGAGTCACAAAAAAAGTAACAAAAAGATGCTATTTTGGGATGGAAGCATTACAGAATGTGGAAGGGAGTGGGCAGGCATGGGAATATGGATTTTATTTTTTATTTTATTTTATTGATCCTTTGCTAACTGGATTAGTCCCACTAGGCTTGTGGTCTCTTTTCAGGGTAAACCCAAGGTAGTATTTATACTACTAGGGAAAATTTGGCCAGGGCATATGGGAACTATATATTTTTGGAGCTGGTAGGTGGCAACAGAGGGCTTCTACAGCAGTAAGGAAGAACCTTAAGGAAACAGTATCATGGAGACAGAGGGAAAAGCTAGGGAGAGTTTGGAAATGGAAAGTGAGAATTTGGAGAAAAGTTGTTTGATATGGAGCTTCAGAATGTCAAGAAAGACTCATGTGTAGTGGAAGTTAGAATGAGCAGTATTTAGCTGTCTACATGGAGACGGAAGTAAGTGAATTTGTTGAAGTGGTGCAGATAACAGAACTGGCATCCAGAGGGCTGATGATGATGATGTTCTGTTAAAAATAATCGAGCAGGATGAGCCAGGTGACAGTTCTGCTGGTCCATGGGATGATATGGCAGATAACTTTGTTGTAAGTGAAAAATTAATTTTAATTTGTGTGCTCTGCTTCTATGTTGTGCTGGATCCAAAGTCTTCTTAAGACACATAGTCTTGCTGTGCTGTTTACTGCTGAATCAGAGACACAGAGCTTTGCATGACTCCATCTGTAGTCTGTTTAAAGCACCAAGCCTTTCAAATTGCACAATGATAAAGAAATACATTTTGCAGCTATAAGCACAGTTACAGATAACTCATTTTCTAATAAACCACACGTACTCTTTCTGTTAGTTTGTAGCATATATTTACAAAGTTTTCCTTCATTACAAATATGAATGATGACTTCTGCAAAATACCTCTCTCTGTCCCTCTCTCACATAACTGAATTACAACAGTTGTTATATAGAGTGCTAGTCACGCACATAGATTTTGTTATTTCCTCTTGATATCTTTTTTGGCCTTCTGTGTGAAGTCACATAATGTCTATTTTTAGACTTTTCTATTGTCCTGTCAGCAGTTCTGCTGATGTGAAAATGCACATATGCATGCAATCAGAAAAACAGAAGTATGAAAGGAAATGTCTGTTCTGTTCCTATTGAAAAACATCATGTATTGCTGAGTTTATAAAAAAAGGATGTCTGTTAATAGATATTTGTTCTGCAAACATGAGAAAATCATGTAATACTTGCTTTCAATATTGCTTTGTTAGGCTTTTTTTTTTTTGATGCTGTGAAGAGAAGCCTGTCTGTTATACATATAGTATGAATGCTCATTATACATTGCTAAACTCTATACATATATTCAAGCAAACTTTTTATTCTATGCTTTATCTTTCAGCATATTTACAACAGAATTAATTTCAGCCTTATATTCATAATCTCTAACAATTCCGTCTTTTTTAAACATACTCAAAACACTTTATACTGATATGTATTTTTGATCACATTATATAGAAAACACATTAAAAACCAAAACCTTTAGTCTTCTTTTGATACAAGTCAAAATGCAATTTTACATAATTAATACAATTATATCAAGTATTACTACCAAACTGAATGTATTTAACAACTTTTTCTTTTGCAAACCATTCTGTGAAAATATTTTATCAATAATGAGCTGTGTCTGCTTTAATTTTATTTTTTAACTTGATTAATTTATTCTTTTGCAATCACAAAATTTAATTTATGACTTAGAACTGTTCCATTATCTCTTTGCAACTGTTGAATTAACTATAAGAGACAAAAACTATAACTATAAATATAAGAGAGAAAAAAAAATACTAAGGATTAACTTATCTTATTTTTGTGCTATTCTTCTGTTCCATCAATGTTTGCTAAATTACCTTAATCACCTGTTTTTATCTAGCAACCTATCTGTATCTGACATTTAATGTTCTGTAACTGAATACTTAATACTCTGTGTGTTTATCTGTTTTAATGTGAAGCTTTTCTCCCCGGGCCTGTACTGAAAATGGACATATATCCAGCTAGACTAGCCCGGTCAATAAATGTAAAATAAAATAAAAATAAAATAAGAACCATGTGCTACTGCAATCATTTATGCACTGCTGAAAATATACAGTTTCAGTGTCATTTTAACCATAACATTGTGGTTATATTTCTGAACTGTCCATACACTTTAGTTGACAGTGAAGTATATACTGAAGAATGCTATTTACATATTAGTCCATTACCTGTATGAATACAATTTTTTAATATAATTTTTTTAACTGGGATAACCAATACTAGTACAGATAAATAATGGTCCAAAAATCCATGATAAAACTGCAACTTGAAACCAGTGATATTACAACTTGACAAATTACTTTTGAACTTATTACAATGTATCCTGTAAAGTATGTATTTATACAGACTGTTTGGTATTCATGCATTTCAATCTAGTAGGTATCATGGACCCATTTTTTTTAAATAGTTTTTTACACATATTCATTACTAGACATTAATTTAATTTGTACTGAATTCTTCTGCATTTGTACATACAAAGACTATTATTTGTACTGAATTCTTCAGCATTTGTACATACAAAGACTATCATTTGTACTGATTTTTTTTGCATTTGTACATACAAAGACTGTAAAGTGCATTTAGTCTAATCTTACAAATTTAATAACATTAATATTAAGCAAAATCTTGGAAAATGTTTATGGCACCAAAGGCATACATCCTGTTATTTTAAACTACATACTCAGCAATTAGTAACATTCATGCTTTTTTATATCATCATTGTTTTGCCAAAAACATATTAAAATAGTGACTAGTGACCAGTCTTGTTCAATTTTTTACATATCTTTACTCTCTCTTGTATAGCTGTAATAAAGCAATTTTAAATCATCTTGTGTTTAGCTTAACAGTTTAACAGGTTGTAAATACAATTTAATACTAAACAATACAATAATAACCATTATGATAGCTATTAACAACTTGTAAAATATCTTATCTTGTCAGGTTTAATCCAGTTTACCAGTATTTCTAATACACTAATACCTGTCCCCCCCCCCACCAAAAGAGTATTGTCAAGAAGGAATGAGATATTTCTTCCTGTAGCTTTATTTTAGACCCTTGTGCAGTGCTGCTTATACAGCCAGTGTAAAACTGAGAAAGTGCCCCTCCCCCTGTAGTATACTACAGTATTGTTTATTTGCTTTAGAATGTACATCAGCCCAATACTTTGGCCACACATCTGCTCCACTAGGCTACCAAACTATAGGCCCCTGTCTGATTTGATAATTTTTATAAAGCTTTTGCTGTTTATTACCACTAGTAGGTATTTACACCCTCCTGCACAATTGATTTGAACTGTATGTATACTATAGCCATTTGCTGGCTGTACTTGATGCAACTGAGTTTTTTTTTTTCTTTTAACATTTACTTGCAAACAGATTATCAGTTACATCTATGCACAATTGTGACATTTTATTACAATTACCAAATAGTGTTACATGTAAACATTTTAACAATTATGTTTTAATAACAATAATAGTTTAGGAAAAACAAGCCACTTGTCTGGCAATCAGTCTTGTTGTTTATCTTATGTTTCCAGCATTTCCTGTAACTATTCATCTAGTCTAGGAAGGTCTGAGCTCACATTTCCTACATTCTGTAGCTATAGTTAACTCTTTTAGCATTTTTTCTTTAATTATCTGTTAATAAAATGCAGTTATAAAACACTTAGTATTATATTTGTGATTTGCATAACTATGCAAACTAAACATTATTTTACAATTAGCTTACATTTTTTTTTAACTTTTGATTTCAGTATTTTTTATTTATTTAACTGTACTGCCATTCATTTTACAAAAACTGTTTGCCTAATCCCATCTGTGACTTTATTTATTTTTAAATTCAGAACTTTAACTGTTTGGTGTGGTGTTACTATACAATTATATAAAAATTGTAAAAAACAAATAGATATTAGCTTAACTAACATATGTTTATATTTACATTATTTATATTTGCTGTTGTCTGCCTGTTCTTCTTGTTCATTGTAACAGATGTATTTTAGATGAAAAGAAAACACATGCATGTCAGTCTCGTGACTTTAAATCTTTACTCTTATTAACTATTTTTATTTAATTTTATGCACTAGAACTGTTTCATGCAACTATTTTTACTTAATGTTTATACACTAAAACAGTTTTGTTTACCTTTTGACTATGCTATGAGAATGGCAGTCATATGCTCTACTTTACTGTAGTACTGATAAATATCTTGCTTTAAACATTTGAGAATGATTTGTCCTCAGATCCTACCATCCTACCATGTATATTTAACCATTTTCAAAACACAAACATATTATAAAATATACTTCTTTTATACAGATTAGCTGTGTATCCAGGAAGTCCCCAGTCTCTGTCAGTTCAACTCATTTATTTCCTTTATCCTGTAACTGCTGTTTAAGTGTTTCTTGCAATGTTGCATGCCCTTTCTGATATATCTCAGGAGCCTGTTCTGCTGAATCTGAAACTCCTAAGCACTTTTGAAAAAATGTATGTATAACTTGTCTAAGCTTTCTAAACTCACTGTGTCTGTCTTTTAGAAGTTTATCACATTCTTTTGTAACAAAATGCACTAGAGGTTCTATCAGTAACTGATATGACACACATGTGTTGACAGAACATAACTGTTCAACATCTGAATATAATGGAAACACTTTACCCTTAATTAATTCTTTATCATGAACAGATCTGTCTTCACAGTCTATTTTTTAGCAATATCATGCAATACTTTTTTTATGGCATAATACACAAAATGCAGTTTTTGTTGAATCACACAATAAACATTTGTTATACCCCACATGGTTTTCTTTGAGATACCAGTCAAATATTGTAATACATTTGCATAATGCCTTACTATCAACCTGCCCTAATAAGGTTTTACATTTACTAATATGCTGTGTATACCAACATTGCAATTTACTAAAGCTTGGTTTACTCCTGCATGAATTATGTCTAATAATATCCATACTGCCTTATAACATCCATAATGTCTAATAATATGCAAACTGTCTAATAGCATCCATACTAAAAATGTGACACAGAAAAAAGTCTTACCAGTTAGCAAGAAAACAGGTGATCAGGCTGTTGTTGCTGATGGTTGGAAATTTTTCAGAGTCACTTGAGAAGCTGGTGAAGCAAAACAGGCAGCAGACTGCTGTACAAAGTAGATATCCACCTTTTCTTGGAGAATTTATGGCACTGCGACTTTCCTGAACTGCAGTCTCACTCTGGATTTAGACGTCTAAAAAACTTTACTACTGCAAGCTGCATAAACTGGAATACTTCTGTTTAGGATTTACACATATGTACAAATGTTAGTTACTGCAATTTGACTGAAGTGGCCATCTGCAGGGCTTACCACTCTTTGCCATTGAAAATTATCATGTCAGGGTCACCATTAAAAAATGTATTTTAATTTGTGCGCTCTGCTTCTATGTTGTGCTGGATCCAAAGTCTTCTTAAGACACATAGTCTTGCTGTGCTGTTTATTGCTGAATCAGAGACACAGAGATTTGCATGACTCCATCTGTAGTCTGTTTAAAGCACCAAGTCTTTCAAATTGCACACTGATAAAGAAATACATTTTGCAGCTATAAGCACAGTTACAGATAACTTATTTTATAATAAACCACACATACTCTTTCTGTTAGTTTGTAGCATATATTTACAAAGTTTTCCTTCATTACAGATATGAATAATGACTTCTACAAAATACCTCCCTCTGTCCCTCTTTCACATAACTGAATTACAACAGTTGTTATATAGACTGTTAGTCACGCACATAGATTTTGTTATTTCCTCTTGGTATCTTTTTTTGGCATTCTGTGGGAAGTCACATAATGTCTGTTTTTAGACTTTTCTGTTGTCCTGTCAGCAGTTCTGCTGATGTGCAAATGCACAAATGCACGCAATCAGAATAACAGAAGTATGAAAGGAAACGTATGTTCTGTTCCTATTGAAAAAACATCACATATTGCTGAGTTTATAAAAAAGGATGTCTGTTAATAGATATTTGTTCTGCAAACATGAGAAAATCATGTAATCCTTGCTTTCCAGTATTGCTTTGTTAGGCTTTTCTGATGCTGTGAAGAAAAGCCTGTCTGTTATACATATAGTATGAATGCTCATTTTACATTGCTAAACTCTATACATATATTCAAGCAAACTTTTTATTCTATGCTTTATCTTTCAGCATATTTACAGCAGAATTAATTTCAGCCTTATATTCATAATCTCTAACAGTAAGTCCTGAGGATGGTAATGTGGAAAAGGAAGCAGGTGATGTAACAGCAGAGAATGCAGCAGTTAAAATGTATGCAGCAGTGACAGAAAGTAAAAGGGGAAAGCAGCAACAAACAGAGATGGTGTCTGGTATGGCAGCAGATAGTGCTGTAATTAAAATATATGCAGCAGTGACAGCAGGCAGAAGACGTGCATCAACAAACTGTAAGTAAGAGAAGGCAAACTGTGAGAATGCAAACAAAAAATGACATTGTAAGACAGAGATTTTGCATGGGATAATTTGGCAACTATTCTAGGTTTTAAAGCTCAAGAAATGTGGTCTTTTGCGGCAACGGTGGTGCAGCGGTTAGCATTGCCATCTCACAGCAAGAGGTTCTCCGGTTCAATCCTCAGCTGGGGTGCCTTCTGTGCAGAGTCTGCATGTCCTCCCTGTGGTCATGTGGGTTTCCTCCTCATGCTCCAGTTTCCTCCCACATCCCAAAGACATGCTGTAGGTGGATTGGATACTCTGAATTGGCTCTAGGCATGAGTGCATGCTTGCATGTGTGTGTGCCTTCCGTGGAAGGTTGGGCACCAGGCTGGCAACTCAACACCGTAAAACTCCACTGCCAATCATGAGCAGACAGGTGATCCTCTGTGGTGACCCCTAACTGGGAAAAGCTGGAAGAAAGATCCATATTGGGACAAACACTTTTTCTGACTTAAAGTTTAAAACTGATGGATTTATAATGAAATTTCTGGAACTTTCTGGAAATTTCTGGAACTGTGTAACAAAAAGAAAGACATTTACTCATGGAATAATTATTTATTTTCTTGCAGCAACTTGATCACTGAGAAATGTTACTTTGCAGTTTACAAAAGAAATGGAAGAACATGATGTTTAAAAAAATGCATGCAGGCTGTGCGAAACTGGTGATAATATTGTGAAAATTAGAGAGTCGAGAAACTTATGGAATGGAAGATGGAGGTTGGAAGCTGGTTTGAAATGTGAAAAAAATGATGAAACATTTGCCAAGTGTTATTGTTGTGGCTGGTCATAGATGGACACTAAGATATACTGGCCAGCATAAATCATGTTTCTTTTGTGGAGACTTTTCTTTAATTAATGATTGTGACAAGGTACACTGTAAGCAGTGTGAAGAGAAAGGACATACAGCAAGAATATGTGCCTTATGTAGGTTGTGCAAAAAAAACAGCACACTTTTTCATGGATTTTCAAGAGCAAACAGTAAATAATGAAAAAGAAGGAGAAAGTGAAGAAAACATACATGAGGAAGGGCAGAACGATTCTGCCTGGGGAGAAGGGGACCTAGGTGAAGAAGAAACTGCAAAAGAAGGAAAAATATGGAAGGGGAAATGAGGAGAGAGAGAGTACCTGCATGAAGAGAGGTCAGGGAAGAGATTTATATAAATATATATTTTGAAGTTCTAGCCAATGAAAAAATTCTGTTTCTGAGGATCAAGGATTATTTAAACCCATGAATAAATATTCAACTGGGGAAAGAGTAAACATAAGAAAATGAAAATTTAAAAATATTTCCCTTAAATTTAAAATAAGGAAAATCAAACATTTTAGAGTACTGTCAGTATATCTGAGTATTAGTAATGCTATAAGAAGTATACAGATACTGGAATGGTGAGCTAAATGCGATGTTGATGGTATTCTGTTAGAGGATGCAAGATTCCTGATAAGTGAAGAAAGACTGCAAAAAGAGAAATTATGGGGTGGAAATACAATATGGAACTGAGGAAGGCAGCTTTGTTCTGGAGTGGCTGTGTTGTGTAAAAAACAATATAACTGCTAGGTGCAGCACTGGTAAAGATGGGAAGGTTAGCAGTTATGGATGTGTGGTGGAGAGAATGTGTTCATTGAATTATAGCATTATATGTGTATATAACTAGCAAGGAAAGAGAATGTGTTTCATTGAATATTAGACTATGTCGTAGCTAACATAGAGATTATAATTACAGGAGGCTTTAATAGTTATTCAAGGAGGAAATGTAAAAAGAAAGGGAAAGATGTAAAAAAATACAGGAAGTAATAAAATGTGGTAAATTAGCAGTATGCAACAAAAGTCAATGGACTTATGGTGGGCACTTGGATCTGAAATTGATTATTTTGTAGTATTGGAAGTCTTGGGGATAGCAGATGGTGATGCAGTTGTGACAAATTTTTCAATATGGATGGAGATGATGGAAGAAAGGGCATATATTAAAATAGAAAAAGGAATAAAAATAATAAAATAAGAAATTATGGTATGAAATTGGAGAGTATAAAGTATTACCATTATGGAATGATCATGTAACAGTGAAGGACTTCCATAAAAAATAGTCTGATTGGTGGATTTAACTTAAAAAGTGGAGCATTGACACTGCCTTCTGAGGAGTTCAAATCTAGAAAATTTTTTTAGGTTTTCTCAGTGGGTTACTGTTGCCATTATTTCTTGTATGAACTTTAATTTTATCTTAGTTGTGTTTAAGTATAAGAAGGATTTTTTTTAGTGGCAGGATGAATTACGCAATTAAGAGAAAGCGATATATAGGAAAATGTATAGAAATGTATTAGGGGAATTTAGAGAATAATATAAGAGAGTATTATGATGTGGAAAAAAGAAATATATACAAGAAATCTAGTAAAAATTAAGGCATTACTACTAAGGCAGAGACATTATTTTCAATGGAAAAGGGAAGAGATGAGTGCATATTTGGGAAAAATTGTAAAGGAAGACATTATAATCAGGAAATGAAAAATGTAAATGGAGTGGTAAAAGAACACACATACTATGAGTATTGTAGTACAGCTTGCGGAAAATATATGTAAGAATAAAAACAAGGACAATAAGAGAGAATGAAAAGTAAAAAAAAAATTCAGAATGAGTCAAGGAAAAACTTGAAAAAGAAATTACTATCAGTGAATTGGATAAATAACTTAGAAAAGTAAATAGTTCAACATCAGGCCCAGATGGTGTGGGGTATGGAATGCACAAGAAATTAATGGATTGGCAAAGAGAGCATTTTGTAAATGTACTGAATGAATGGCTGAAGGAAGGGTTTGTTTATGAAGAGTTATATAGAGGGGAAATTAAAATGTATGTGGAAGTAAGATGGAAAGAATGAATACCCCTCAAACTAAATAACACCGATTATATTTTGTTATGTGATTAATACAGAGGAGGATGGAATGAAGATGAGCGATATTATGGAAGAAAGTCTATATGTTATAAAAGGGAAAGGATGCCAAGAATTGTTATTGGTTGTGCGAGAAATTGTGTATGATACAAATAAAAGGGAGGATGTGAAACTTATGTTAGGTAATTTTTAGCAAGGCTTTTGATTCAGTAGGACATGATTCTTTTTTTTTTTTTTTGATGTTATGGAACTGGTACTCGAATTAGGATAGTGTGTACATCAGCATATGAAATAATAAGGTGTAAGTGTTAATGAACAGGTGGCTGAGTACAGAAATATGCACGAAGTGTGGCATTCGGCAAGGATTTGCCATGAGTGGAATGTCATTTGCATTGGTAATGAATGTGATAGTGAGTGAAATAGTTTAAAAATTAAATATACTAGATGTGTGATGCAAAAGGAGGTAGTGATTCCAATAGTTTTGACATACACAGACAATATAGTTGTTGTTGCCAAGAGCAAAATATGCATGAGGCAAGGAGCTACATAAAATAGATATGTTGAGTAGAAGATATTTAATAGAGAAGTAAAATGAATTGATAAAAGAAGAATTAGAGGTCCTTTGTTTAATACCATTATTATCAACAAGAGAATTAATACAAAAAATTAAAATTAAAAAAATAAAATGTAATGTAATGATACTAACTTAGAAATTGAGTTACTGACAGTTGTTCGACTGATAGGGTGGTCAGTGCAAAATGTATTTATTTATGTACATTTGTGTACTGGGATAATCTGACTGGGCAGACCCCCTTTTTGTTGGAGGCCTGGGTAGAAAAGCTCCAAATGAATTTATACAAAACAATAAATAAGGTTTTACAATATGATTATCAGACAGTTGCACAACAGAAAATAAGTTGAAAACTCAACAATTTATATATACTCATGAGTAGCATACATTCAGCAAAATTTAACAATAACAATATAAGTACAGCTTACATAGTGAATTGAGATTATAAACCACAGACAGAATAAGACAGTTAGGAGCATGGCGATGATGTATTAATGAAAAAGAGAAAGCATAGAATATCAGCTTGGGTTAAAAGAAAAGAAATGCTGGAAGTGTTAATATAGGAGTCAGTGAGAAGAAATAGTATTTTACACAGGGGTGGAGAAAGAGGAAGTTTAATTATCCATGAGATGAATTTCTAGGATTGTTTAAAGGATTTGTGTGAAGAGTCTACTCTTACAGGGAATGGAATGACATTCCACATTTTTAAGGCGTGACATGAGAATAGAGTCTTTCGCTGAGTTTGTTGATCTGGTTACACTTAATTAATAAGTCTTTATCATTTGATTGTAGGATTCTATTTGAAATACACTGAGTAAGAGTAATGGCCAGGCTTGTGCGTTTTTCAGGGTTATGGATGGAAAGAAATTCAGTTTTCAGTCATGAATACATTGTGTCCAGGGCTTAATGATTAAAGTCAACAAAATAACAGTTCCCAAACCAGTGAGACAAAAACACTTGAGTGGAAGCTTGAATTATATTTGGGGATAGAAAATTGCAAAGAAATAAGAAGTAATTCACGAAAGGTCACCTGGACCCAAGATCATAAAGGGAATTTGCACTGTTGTCCTTGGTCTGTTCTTCTAAACAAAGCTAGTCTGCATTGTTTATACAGAATATGAGACCATATGTGTGTGTGTGGGTCTGTGTGTGTGCGTGTCTGTGTGAAAATATTACTTTATGTGAAAAGCAATTGCCATGGCTAAAGGGGTACTTAAAGACATTGATTCAGAGATATTAGTACAGAAGGGACCTTGGGGTGCTTGAAGACACATCTCTGTAAGTGGTCCTTGTACAGTCTAGTCTGAGTGTGGATGTTGGAAGACCATACCGAGGACAACAGTGCAAATTCCCTTTATGTTCTTGGGTCCAGACCTTTTGTGAATTACTTATTGAAATAGACTTGTGTGTACTTTCCTGTTATTTCTTCGCCCTTGGCTGTCAGTGGTAGAATTCAAACTCCATTGGTGCCAGCCATCTTGATGTTACAGTTGCTGGCATCCTGCCATCTGGATGTTACATTTTTTTGCAGAGGTCATATCACTTGTCATATTGGTGGCACTGGTACCCTTACACCATTTCACAGTACAGTGTTAACCAAGATACCACCGCTCAGCATTCACTCCTTCTGTCCTGATATCAGTGAAGATTGGAGAAAAATGCTATTTTTGTATCAGAGTTTACAGTCCAGGTGGGATATGAATCACTGCAATTATAGTACATAGAGTGTTGTGATTATGGTCCAATACTGGAAGAAAGACAAACCAGTTAAGCACTTCTGTGTGAAAGAACCTCTTAAACAGCAGTTAAGATTGGGTCCCACACTGCGAAATGACAGTGCCAGCCACCAAATCACAATGGCAGAAGTCAAAACAACTTATTTTCAGCCTGCTTTCTATTCCTATAATCTGCCCTTGACTTTCTTTCAAAGTCTTTCCTTTATTTGTCTCACTATCTGTTTGACAGTGCTTGCTAAGCGTGTTACCAACTTTTGAAACCAGAAAAACATGTTGTACCTTTTTCCCCTTTTTTCTATAACTAAAAATGCATGAAGCAAATAAATCTCCACGTGCTACAAAGAATTATGATTGGATCTCTGATTTTATCCTAACATTATATGTTCTCAACATGGATGCCAAGATTCAATTTTTTAGCATCTGTGTCTCAAACAAATAATAACACAGTTAAAGTTGGAGATATGATAATAATCCTATATAATATACCGAGTTGGTAAGACACCAGATGCAGCTATATCTAGAAATGTTATCACATTATTGTCATAGACTATACAGAGGTACTTAATTCATAGAAAAGTAAAAAAAATGCTGCAGATGTATAACAGAAGCCACATAAAGACCAATAAACATTACGACATACATTCCAGAATAAAGTACCGAATGAATCAGTACCATAAATGACAAGCTGACTATGCCCATAAAAGAGAAACACCTCCAGTACACTGTCCTGCTTGCAAAGTAGAAAGAGGTACTTTCTTTATATGTTTTTGGGGAGCTTTTTAGTCCCATTTGACCATGCAGTTGAAACGTGAAACTTTCTCAAGAAGTGGCCCAGCCCCTTCATCAGACTTCATTCCTTGGAGTTTATATGGCTTTTCATGGAATCAGAGAGCTATGTAGGTCAGTGAGTGTTTTAGTAGGTTAAAATAGCTGCAGCACATAGACCTCTGTAACTGATGCTTAAATGCTCACCTAGACCAGAGAAGACAGCTGGATGTAGGTACAAAAATGCTGACTAATGACTTGCTTTAGAGGTAAATTACCTCACCAGTGGTTAAATAAATGAGTTTACCCCAATACTTGTGATATAATTACCCACATCAGTTTTATGAACACTTTAATGATACATTAGACTCCCTCATATCCAGTCTTGCTGGGACCAGACCTTAGGGTGAATAAACAAATGACTGCTTAGTCAGAAAAAGCATACAAATAGCATTTATAGGTTATAGATCAGCTAGGAGAACAAGATTTGTGTTAGTATGCATTTTTCTAATGAATATGAAGTCTAAAACTCAAATGCCTGTCATTCTTTAGCCCAGAGAAGGCAGACGTGTTGTTATTCTCTATTGTTTTTTGCTAGGGCTATGGCAGAAATTTAATGGCTGGTTAAAGAGATGCCAGATAAGAGGGGAGTCTACTGTATAAACTAACAAAAAATATCTATAAAAAGTTCCTGGAGCAGCTAATGATCCAATTGTTCCAATGTTTCCCACACCACACAATACTCAACATCCAGAAAATAAAATAAATAAATAAATGTAGCCATTCAGTAATACTTTCTTTTGCAAGCAGTGCTCTTATGTTCCATTTTGTAAGGCATACATTTGTATTGAATAGAGTGTAATTTTATGTATTAAGTGCAAAATCTCTTTGTGATAAGTGAAAGAAAAAAATGAAACCTACTGTTTGTCACCAGGCAATTGATCAATGCTCAGAATGTGTTCACTGGAATGTTGCCAGGTTCTTCGGAAATAACAGTTGGATGAGAGCTGAGTTTTTTCACTTAATTCCTCTTCTCTAGCTTTCTGCAATTTTGAACTTGGTCTCTATCTATATCTGTATCATTATCTAAATCTATATCATCCATTTATCTATATCTGTATCTGTACCTATATCTATATTTGCATATTTATCTATATCTTTATATCTGTATCTATATCTAAATCTATATCATCCATATATCTATATCTGTACCTATATCTATATTTGCATATTTATCTATATCTTTATATCTGTATCTATATCTAAATCTATATCATCCATATATATATATCTGTATCTGTAGCTGTACCTATATCTATATTTGCATACTTATCTATATCTTTATATCTGTATCTATATCTAAATCAATATCATCCATATATCTATATCTGTACCTATATCTATATTTGCATATTTATCTATATCTTTATATCTGTATCTATATCTAAATCTATATCATCCATATATCTATATCTGTAACTATATCTATATTTGCATATTTATCTATATCTTTATATCTGTATCTATATCTAAATCTATATCATCCATATATCTATATCTGTATCTGTAGCTGTACCTATATCTATATTTGCATATTTATATCTTTATCTATATCTGTATCTATATCTAAATCTATATCATCCATATATCTATATCTGTATCTGTAGCTGTACCTATAGCTATATTTGTATATTTATCTATATCTACATCTGTATCCATCCGTCCATACACACCCCCTTTTTCCCATTTTTTGCACATTGGGTCGGGGGTGTCACCTCAATAGTAATAATTATCTAGAGGCAAGATTTAGACAGCTGGGTGGTTAGCTCTGCTGTATCTATATTTGCATCAGTATCTGTATCAATATCTATATCTTTATCTATCTAATCTCTCTGCCTCTCTCTGTTTCTCTAGATATATAACTATATGCATACATATTTATACAGTTTGGAGATGTGAGGGCTTGACCCCTACTTGGGGGTGCAAAAGCCCTTGCCCCTAAAAAAATTGGTTTAGTGTTTTATAATCTTGGTTCTATCCACTTTTTGAGTACCAGTCTGTGAACGTTTTCAGATGTTTTGGGGTGAATAATCATATATTGATTAAACAATAAGAAATTATTCATGGAAGGCCTGAAAAGAAAAAAAAAAGAAAAATGTTCAGATTATGAAAAATGATTGGTGCTACTTTCTCAGTGCACTGTGAATAGATGGCAAATTTCTAAGCACTGGGTAAAAATACTAAAAAAGTCATTGATAAGAATCTTTCTTCCTTAGATAAAATATTTGAAGCACCCATTGATATATGCTGTTGGCCTTGATGGCCATTGGGCATCGAAGTATAGAATGGGTAGGGTATAAAACAAAAAAATCAGATGGCTGTGACATAACTCTGCAGTGGGATGCTTCACCCTCCTCTCAGACAATAGTGCAAGTACTGAATTAGGTCCAGCGGGTCAGGAGTGATTCCCAGCATCTGAGATCAGGGAGAGGCTCCAATGGCAGCCAATCAGTCAAATGTCTAGTGCAGAGGAGCTAAAAACTTAAAAAAAGTGCAGTCTGTGATCACATGACACCATTAATGAAGGTTTGTTTTATAACAAAGGCAAAATTGTACATTCTAGTACAAAAGAAATCCATTGACTTGCATCTGATAAATATCTGTGCTCACGCTCATAAGATGATAACAGAATGATTGTAATAATTCACACCAAACATTTTCAAAGGTGATGGTTACTAGGTTGTGTATGGCAAAAATGTAACAGTCTGGTTCTGCTTGTTTTAATATGTTTTATGGTGCTACTTCATGAATGCGGGGGTAAAATGTTGCCTTAAATAATTAACAGTTTAGCAAACAACATTTCATTAAAATGACATTTAACACTGAAAATTAAGAAAATAATAATAATTTCTGAGAAAAGCTGTATTTTGTTAGCCACAATTCATAGTGCGCATGACTGCATAAATGCCATACATGTTTTAGTGTAGTGTACACTTTAAAAAAATAATTATTTTATAGTTTTATGATTGCATTTTGTTAAATGGCTTTTCTTCAGATCGCCTGGTTGGTTCAATGGAATTATGGAAGTTTTGGTTAAGCCTGTCATTTTAATTTGATTTTTTTTTTTTTTTTTTTTTTTTTAGTAGAAAGGCTGGTGGACTGTCCAAAGGCACATACCATGTCAGGCTGGTGGACTGTCCAGAGGCACTACTATGTTAGGCTGGTGGACTGTCCAGAGGCATGCACTGTGTCAGTCTGGTGGACTGTCCAGAGGCATGCACTGTGTCAGTCTGGTGGCTATTTTTGTAGGGGTGAAGTGGTTTATCCACTGCTACTGTTGACAGTGTGTCTTGTAATTGAATCATAAAATATCACTGCTAGAAAATCGTCTGGTTAGGTAACAGTATTTTATGACATCAGAACATGATTTATCACAGATGTTGTACATTAATTTTGGGACACTATAGTTAGAGCAGAGGAAAAAGGTAAGTTTTTTTCTTTTACACTTTTTTCCCTTTTGTCTGTTGTATGACCTAGGCATTAGTACATACAGAGATTGGGATAAGGGAGTGCAGAAAACTTTAACCAATGCAAAAACAATTGACTGAGTAGATGGTAATGTACTTATAGTTACCTGCATATTGTCTAATTAAGATGTTTTTAATTGTAGTAAATCTGAGATACACTTTGTAAACTGGTGTGCAATTGTAAAATGTTGGCTTTGTCCTGGATTGCACACCTCTCACTTCTTTTAAAGTTGAAATGAAATGAAAATAATTAAAATCTATTGCATTCCACATACTCCAGAAAAGTATTACAGGAACCCAGTGGTGCTATAACAACAATTTATATAATTTTGTGAAAGTTTCTGTAACGTTGTTAAACCTTCATCTGAATACAGAAATAAATCAGTGCAAGGAAGACTGTGCCGTAATTTGTAATGGTCCTCTTTACATTTATTTGTAATAATCACACCTCTGACAATACTACTGCTTTTGGGCAGTAATTGTAATTCTTAGTTTTATTATTTTTGAAAGTTTATGCCTTTATGAATAATAGCAGTAAGAATTGTAATCACTGCTGCGTATATCAGCTACCCTTCTGCCAAGTCTTCTTTCTTCACACAAAGTGAAGAATAGTGACTACATATTGTGTCCGTTTTTTTCTTCTCTGATTTATTTTTGTTCTTGGTTGAAAGTCCCAGAAGTTATTAAAACGTTCACAGAATGATACGAGCTGTCATGATAATAATGTCAGATTATTTCCAAAACAATTTTCTTAGAGAGACAGTATAATGAATTATAGAACTTTTCATTTCATTTTAACTTAAAAATAAAAAGATCTGTATAGGAAAAATATTTAAAAATGAGCAGTGACTTGGGCAAACAAGGCTGTTTCACCTTTTCTGATTGGAAATGTCATCGCCTAAATTTCAGGAATCTGCTTTTTGAACAGCTTGTTTTGTCACACAGTTCTACTTTGTGTTTTTTTTTTATTTGGAAAGATGATTTTACAAAACAGCAGTAAAATAACCTTTTGATGATTTGCAAAAGGTTCTTTTCTCTGTAAGTGAACAATGATAGTTGTTATATTTCTGAAAAGATCTCTATAAAATGACTTTGTTTGGAATAAATCAAGACAATGTTTATAGTGGAATATGGCACATTATTCCACTATCGAGAATGGTTTGCTAAATGACTATAGATTTCATGAATGTTATATTTCAAACTCAGTTGCACAGGACAATGACATTTAAGGGACTCATGCCTTATTGTACTATGAAAGAAGGCATAACAGTAACAGAATCTACATGAGCATTTATCTAGGCTGTACTGCAGAAACTTGCAACTGTTACAGAGAGGAGTCACACTGGGCCTACATCTGCTGCGTACTGTCTGGGCCTATGTCTGCTGCATACTATGGTTTGATACTGTAAGGAAGGCATTGTAGGCCTAGCAGAACAAATGTCTCTCCTAAAAAAAAAAAAAAATATATATATATATATATATATATATATATATATATATATACTTGTTTCCTGCCTTTCTGAACTAGTATAGTCCAGTTTTCAGGTTATTGCTGAATTCAGGGCCGTGTTACAAGTTTCTGTGTTACCCATACCTTACTTGGATAGAAGGAAGTATCTCTGTTCACCTGTGAGAAAAGGGAGCTTTGAGAAGCCTATCTGTCCCTGGAGGAGTGGTTTCAGCCAAGAAGTTACTAGTGTATTGACCATTTTGGGCTAATTTCTATCTCTTTAATTTCCCTTTACATGGTTCTGAGCGCCGGTTAGCTAGGGTTAAAGTATTCCCGGCTCCACGAAGTCTACTCTTCAATTTTTCCCTTGGAACTAGACAAACTTTCAACTTAAGCACTCAAACCATTCATTTCACAGCCCAGCACTTGCTCAAAACTCATAACAAGCACTAATTAACCCTAGCACTAGACCCCCCTATACTGTCCAGAAGGACAAGGCTCTCTATTCGTCCCTACCAGCCAATCAGTAAAGCAGCTCATTTTACCTATTCAGGCATGTCCAAATGGCAGCTTCAGGTGTACTCTCCAGTCCAACTGGTGAATCTGGGCATTTTGAGGCAATGTTACAACTGCCTCATGTACACAGACAACCCTTTCCTCCTACCACCAAACACTAATATATGCGAGAGATGCAATTATACAGACAAACTGGAGGCAGAGCTCTCACAACCCAAGAGTGGAACTGACAGTCAAGAGGAGAAGGAAAATACTTGCAACACACCACCAGTCTCACATAGACCTATGAAACCAGCACCGGAAAATAACACACATAAATACAAGAAAACATACTCAGAGGCTCTAAATTAAAATCTGCAAAAGCAACAGAGACCTCCAAAGCAGACACCCATGCAACCTCCACACCCCATCACAAACCATGAAACACATACTTCACATAATCAGTGTGTCACACAATCACAGCCCTTAAGGCAAAATAACATACCCAACACACTAGTAATAGGTGACTCTATAGTCAGGCACACTGATGACCCACTAACTAGGCTGGACATGGAGAAGGTTACAGTTAGCTGCCTGTTGGGTGCCAGGATCCGCCACATAACACAAGCACTCAGGTCATTCCAGAACAAGTACAAATATGACTCTGCCATTGTTCATGTTGGTGTGAATGACCTGAGATGTACCTCCCTGGACTACATGAAAAGAGACATGGAAGAGCTCTCTGATCACGTAGTCCAGGCCGGTATGACCCTGACCCCTGAGTAGCATCCTGCCCTCACAAAGAATGATGCCACATAAAAAGAAAAAAAATGATCAGTTTCTGGTGACATTCAAAGGGGATCCAATATCTGTCCACCTGGGATGACATGCTCGACAAGCCACATTTCTTCACAAGAGATGGCTTGCACCTGTCTCCCTTAGGCTTTTGAATACTGGCCAAGGCTTTTGCCACCCCATAGTGCCTTTTTTAGGCAAGGCTCAAAAGACAAACCCACCACCGTAAATAGCACAAGTAACCAAAAACTAAGGGTAATGCTACTCAACGCCAGAAGTCTAAATCTCAAAATGTATGCACTCGAGGCATTCCTCAGTATGGAGAACATCGATATCTGTGCAGTAACAGAAACCTGGTTTAAGGCTCCAGAGAGCACCCCAGCACTACCAGGCTATAACTCGTACCATACTTTTCAGCCACAGAACTCAGACCGAAACATAAAAGGCGGGGGTGTATCCATATTCATCAAGGATACCCACACCTCCAGGTTAGTGGTGGAGCACAATGCCTCAGTGATCATCCATGTGCAACTAACAATGGGCAAAACTGCAATTCAAATTGTAGCTTGCTACAGATCACCCACCATGACCCAGGACCTCCATTCCTCTTTTCTGGAGACACTGGAAAATATGAAGGTCCTACCAAATCCCCTAATACTGGGTGATTTCAATTATCCAAACATTAACTGGGAGAACTACTTAAGTACTAACTCCCTTGCCCAACGCTTCCTAGAATTTATAAACTCGAATGCCCTGGATCAACTGGTCACCACCCCCACCAGAGGTGACAACATATTGGACCTGGTCATCACCAACATGGGTGACCGGTGTTCTGCACCGGAGGTCAACCCCTCACTGGTTAGATCAGACCATAGACTAATCAGTCTGGATATCCACATTCTGCCCCCACCCCCAATCAAGGAAACCACTGTGAAAAACTTTTCAAAAGCAAACTTCACGTTACTTAAGACCGAGGTGGAAAGGTTCACAGCCCCCATGCTAAAGGACAATGCTGTCCAAGCTACTGAATCCCTTACAAAGGCACTCTATGAGCACCTGCAAGAATGCATGGATCATGCTATCCCAAGCAAAAACAAGACTCACTCCTCCAAGAAAAGGAAACCAGTCTGGTGGACCCCTGCCATAAACAAGCTATACAATAGAAGGAGGAAACTAATACAGAAAAGAGTAAAATCCCAAGAAGGAAAGACATTCCTGATCAGTATCAGCAAGAAACTATGATCCCTCATAAAATCATCCAAGGCTAGCTTCAAAAGAAAAATTGCCAAGGACTCCAAAGATAAACTCAAAGTGTTCTTTAGCTATGTCAAGAACCTAAGTGGAACCTCTCAGATCTGTTCTGAGTTAGTGCAGAAGGCACAAAATACACTGAACCAACTGATCTTGCCAACATTCTGGCAGACAGGTTTAGTGCAAACTTCATCCCCCTCTCACCCCCTAAAGGGCCCATAACTATACCAGAAGAATGTAGAGCCCCAGCAATCACTGACACACAGGTTAAAACAGCCCTATCCAAAGCCAAAAACACAGCTTCAATGGGACCGGACGGTGTCCCAGGCTGTGTCTTACACGAACTCCAAAATTAACTAACCCCTCACCTAAACACACTGTTCAAACTCAGCCTCTCTACAGGCTACGTATCCATAGAGTGGTGCACAGCAACAGTTATCCCGCTCCACAAAGGTGGAGCCACAACGGACCCCAGGAACTATCCCCCTATAAGCCTGACTAGCCTGGTCTGCAAGGCTATGGAGCACATCATCATGGATCTCATTAACAGAGACATTGGGAACCTCCAAACATTGGACCCTACCCAGTTTGGCTTTGTTAAGGGAAGTTCTTGCCTCCTAAATGTGGTGGACTTCTTTGAGACAGTTACCAAGGCTTTAGATGAGGGAAAGGAGGTCCGCTCAGCCTACCTAGACCTCGCAAAGGCTTTAAACACCATTCTCCATTCTGGTATTATAGACAACCTGAACATAAACCCTTATGTCATGAGATGGGTTGCCAGCTGGCTCAAGGATAGAACCCACACGGTGAGAGTTGTAGGCTCTAGGTCTGACTCTAAACTGCTTACAAGTGGCGTCCCCCAGGGCTCAGTCCTGAGACCCCTCCTGTTCGGTATATACTTCTCAGAAGTACGGGCCAGCACAGAAGGACTATGGCTGACCAAGTTTGCAGACAACTGCAAACTGGGGGTCATAATTGACTCTCCTGCTGATACAGACATCCTCTAGAAGGGTCTCACTGAGACGGATACCTGGTGTCAAAATTATGGCCTCAAGCTAAATGCAAAAAAGTGCATAGTCATCCCCTTTGGAAAAAACAAATTATCCGCGAACTACCACATAGGTGGTAGTCCCCTAAATACAGAAAATGTAATAAGGGATCTGGGGACCGAATTAGATAGTAATCTCTCCTTTGATAAACATATTGCCAAGGTGGTTAGAAAATCCTTCTATGTGGCCCACCTAATCACAAAAGGGTTCACATCTAGAACAAAAGAGGTTATTGTGCCCCTCTACTCATCACTCATCAGACCCATCATAGAGTGCAATGCCCTATTTGGAATGTACATTACAAGACACCTGCAACAGCTGGAAAGACCACAGAAGTACCTCACCAAGAGGATTACTGGCCTCAAACAGATGCCCTATGCAGCCCGACTGAAGAAACTCCAGGTGTACTTGGTTGCAAATCGCTTACTCACAGGTTATCTCTGCCTGACATACAAGGCCATGTCCAACCCAGAATTGATGGACATGCTCCACCTAAAAAAAACCAAACAAATCCCCGAGAGCCACATGCTCTAGGGATCTAAACCTCACCACAACAATAAATAGGACTTGCTGGAGGAATAGATTCCTGTCCCAGAGACTCCCCATGCTTTGGAACAGGATTCCAATCTACATTAGGCAGAACCCCTCACTAACACTCTTCAAGAGAAACCTTGACGAGTGGATGGTAAACAGAAAACTTACCCCGGGGATCAATGTAGTGGCTCTTCTGGACAGAGGCACAGGGAATTAATGGCTCTGCTGGACAGAGGCACAGGGAACTATTCTTAGGGGGCAGCGAAAGCCAACACTTTCTGGCTAGGCTTACAGGTGCCCTCGGGCAGATAGCCTAGTACTTACCTATGAACCTATGAACCTATGAACCTATGTACAAAATGGTGTGCAAACATGGTTGCACTGCGTGCCTGTAACATGTTTATGTGGGGTTGGGTGAGGCTGCTGCTCCTGCTTGTAAATCTTTATCTTCTGAACACTTTATCTGCAGCTTCTGATTAAAACACGGTCATAATATTGGACCATACCATACTGCCTGAAGAATACATCATGAATACCTCACAATATGCAAATGACCTTTATGAGCAGCTACTTTTAAGAACTGCCCTGACTAGACAGATTAAATATATAACAATCTGGTATCCACTGTCTGGAGGTGTATTCTGTGGAGGCCCTGTGCATGTAGAAAGCACACCTATGTCACTGTCTACCATACAATAGGGAAGAGCACTGCTAAGTTGATACATTGTGCGTCTAAACACAAATGTACCATCCTGTAAAACTGCACCCTGCATAAATCAGAGATTCTTTAGGAATCTTGCCATTGCTCATTTTGAGGAACAAAATATCATATACCGCAAAAGTTATTGTGTGTGTGTGTGTGTGTGTGTGTGTGTGTGTGTGTGTGTGTGTGTGTGTGTGTGTGTGTGTGTGTTTGTTTATGTACGTATTACAATGGACATGGGTGATAGTAAAATTGGACTATCCCTTTCACCAACATGCAGCCAGAGCTAGTCAGTTGTATGGAGCCAGTTCTCCAATTGCAGTTACTCCAAATTGATTTCTCTTTAAGTTGCTTTCAATGTTAGTGAAGTTAGCACTTTTCCTTCTGTTGTGTATTTATGTGGAGCTGACATATATAAGTCTGTGGTTTGTGGGGATTGCAGGGGGACTTTCCCCCAGCAAAGAAAGCATACTTTGAGGTTCACTGAATATGGCTTTCAGTGATTTAATATCACACAGTAATTGTATTTGCTAAAATTTGCTTTGGTGAGTTAAGACAAAACAGATGTAGCAGCCTCAAAGATAATTATATTTAGTAAGGGTACATTTGTGTTTTTCATCTTTATCTGGTAAATGACATTTTGGACAGTTCCCTAAGGCAAAGCAGCATTTTTGACTCAAATCTACTTTGTTAGCTTTAACTGCATTTTGTGATGGAATTAGCGTTTTATATGGTCTGGATGAAAACAATGAAAATTGTCAAAGATATAATGCTATGTGCATCACATTTAAGCAAAATGATTTAGGTCTGACAGCATGACAAAGACAAAATATTGAATTGAGTCAATATCCTTGAAAATGTTAATTAATCAGGATGTATACTGGTTTCTATTTAGTGATTTGCGGTTTACAAATCACAAAAATATATTTAAACCATGAAAATGTATATTTCAAACAGGATAAACTTGAGAATTTTGAATAAATATAACAGATTTAAAATACTTTGCAGTGATATGTGCTGCTTAACATTTTGGGGCATCAGTTTAAGCAATACAGGTCCTGCTGCAACAGGTAGTTTCTTTATTATATGAAACTGAAGCCACTGCATATCTGTTCATTGTTTATACCAAATTCGAAGGCAACACTAGCATCTGCAATTTATTATCTAGTGTTACTGTAGCTTCAGTCTAGTCCGAAGGGCAATTTTCTTTACAGAAAGAGATCTTTCTTGTCTTTATCTGCATAATGATAAAAATAAGGTAACTGGAGTCTGTAAAGTGAGTTGTTTGTGGTTTTGTACAACAAAACTGACATTTTCTAAAATCTGATCACTGATCTTCACATTTCTGTTAAAAGCTGCTCTGTGTATTCAAGTAACCTCTCCACCACCGAGACACTTTAAGTGCTTTATTGCTTCCTGCTTGTATCTGCTGCTATGAGAAGGTTTTGTGTATTTATTTCAAAAGATGTCTCTTGTTCAAGAAATTATAATTTGCTTTATTATTATTCCTGAAAAAATTCAGACAATGCTAACCACAAAATACATTTCTTAACCGAGGCAATGGAAATATGCCATCAGTGACATTTTGATTCCTAGCATGACATGTGATGTTGAATGTCTGCTGCCTTGGCATGGGTTTTGAAAGCAGGTGTTAGACCACCAATGGATTCTAAACATTTTTATCTTGTCTAGAGTTCATGCTGGTTGGTATCACAGACTTCAATTAATCATGGAAGACACAGGACCAAACAGACAAACCACTGTCAAGTTACCACCTACTCAGTCACTGAATCCCTCCTTCCAGCTAAAGCATAAAGCATAAAACAAAGCTGCTAAGTATTTAAATCAGTGTAGCAAATATTTTACAAAAACAAAACAAAACAAGTCAGTGTAAACAGGTTATTGCTTCATAGTGTTTCCGTATGCCAAAAAAACACTGAAATGCATAATGATATTTGTAATTTAAAAAAAACATAAAATTAAAAAGTTTGCTACATTACATTATTTAGGAAGGCTTCTCTTATATATGCCATCATGAAACACACTTTATGGATTAGTACATGGCTGATAACTTAGTACAAACTACTTGCAGAATTTCACCGATGGTGTGAGTTATGACATGTAGCCGGATCTATGACTGCTAAGCAAAGCATATCTGCCTTTCTGTCTGTCTGTCTGTCTAGCTATACAAAAGCTACACAAATGCATATACTTATATGGCAGCTGTCAAGACAACAAAAGGTAAATATGACATCTCACCATCCACAACATAAAATAAATACACAATAAATCATTTTAAGCAGTACTTAAACATATCCACCAAGGACTGTATGTACATGAAGATCTCAGCTGAAGTACACCATATCTCCCAAACAAAAATAACAACATATCTTAAAGAACATCAGCACTGATAGTGCATACCTTGTCTTACGGACTTCCTGGGCAGTGTGGTCTCTTGTTATAGTAAAAATAATTGCAGTGCAGCCTTTCAAAAGACCATTCATACAGCTATGCATATATTTGTGTGTGTGTGTGTGTGAGTGTGTGTGTGTGTGTGTGTGTGTGTGTGTGTGTGTGTGTGTGTGTGTGTGTGTGTGTGTGTGTGTGCATGTGTGTGTGTGTGTGTGTGTGTGTGTGTGTGTGTGTGTGTGTGTGTGTGTGTGTGTGTGCGAGTGTGTGTGTGTGGGTCAGTGTGTGCATGTGTGTGTGTGTGTGTGTGTGTGTGTGTGTGTGTGTGTGTGTGTGTGTGTGTGTGTGTGTGTGTGTGTGTGTGTGCATGTGGGTGAGTGTGTGTGTGTGTGTGTGCGTGTGTGTGTGCATGTGGGTGAGTGTGTGCATGTGCGTGTGTGTGTGTTTGTGTGCGCACGTGTGTGTGTGTGTGTGTGTTTGCGTGCACACGTGCGTGTGTGTGTGTGTATGTATGTGCATGCATGCGTGTGTGTGTGTATGTAACTCTGTACTAAACAAATAAGTAGATTATATAAACTATGCTTAAAGTTCATAGATCTGGCTACATGACATAACTAACCTCATCAGGGGGATTATAACAACTGTGCAAGCAGCTTGCACTAAATTACCAGCAGTGCACTAACCCATAAAGTGTGCTTCATAATGGCATGTCTAAGAGGAGCTCTCCTTAAAACATAATGTAGTATACTGAGCCCTCTCTCACTCAGCGTATGTGTGAATACATGAATCTTCTTGGAGTTATCATTGCATTTTTATTTTCTTAATTACAAATACCACTCTACATTTCAGTGTTTTTCGGCATACTGACACATTATGACATATATCAGGGGAATAAATAAAACAAAAAGCACTGAAGCAGCCAACAAAATAGAATAGTAGTTTCCCCCACACTGCTTCTGAATGACAGGAGGACGCAAACCAAGAAACGTAATAAAACTTTTCAAATGTCACCACACATCCACTGGTCGAAATAAATAGCCTAGAGGTAGCTGAATGAACCACTTTAATCCACAAATAAAATGTTTGTTGAGCGCTTTCATCTACATCCAGTAGACTTCATCAGAACATTTTTACATACTGAAACTCAGCCTTTTTATACTAAACATGTCAATTAACGGGTCTACTTCTAATGCCCGAAAACGCTATACACCGACAACAAATTCACCGACGTGAAATGACCGACCTTGCAAATTCCCGAAATTGTGTATTCCCGACTTTCGGTAGACCGACCAATCATTACCGACTTTCGGAAGACCGACTACATCAACAAATAATTACACAGATGTTATGTTGAGTACAAAGATGTTATATGTAATAATATAAATATAAGTATTATGTAGTCCTTTCAAAGCATTACGTAGTCAACATGGCGGAGACGTTACGCGATTTTCCTGGAATCCTGGGAAATATATACAAACCAGTGTTATCCCAAAAAAGTAAACCTATGTTAGAATTGGACGGTTACCTCTATCATCTGGAAAGAAGCAGAGGGAACCGTCAGTATTGGGGATGTAAAGAAAAGAGAGCTCAAAGATGCAAAGGTAGAGCGGTAACCCTTTTAGTTGCAGAAGGAGAGCAACTGGTAAAATCTGTTTGCCATGACCACACCGCTGATCCTACAGAGCTGCAGAGGTATACGTTAAACAGTGCTGTTAGAGTACGAGCAAAATATAGTAGAGACAACCCTTGTTCAATAGTAGATGTGTCTATGATGTCCACTTCATTAGACGCCGTACAGGCTATCCCTAGTAGGAAGTCACTATTGCAAACAATTGGCAGAGTACGTAGAAAAGAAAATGTTGTCAATATGGATGTTACCGTTAATATACACAATGTTGATGTTGACCGTTACCCTTTAAAGTCGGGAGGTTTTATTGCTAAACGTGCCATTGATAAAACAAGCGACACCGTAGTATATGTATTTACAACCATAGCAAACCTTAATGATATTAGCAGTGCTACGATTTGGCTTATGGATGGGACATACTTTACTAAACAGGTCGATTGCCGACAGTTATATAGTATACATGGCTTCATTAAATGTGGACAGTATAGTAAAGTAGTTCCATTACTGTACGCTATAATGAATAAGAAGTCTCTGAAGTCTTATAATATGCTATGGCACAGTGTTTTTCACTTATTGAATAGTAATGGTCTGGAATGCAATGTACAATTCGTACTATGTGATTTCGAAGTGGCAGCTATTAAGAGTATTAGACTGAATATTAACGGAGCCAAGTCTAAAGGGTGTCTATTTCATTTCGGACAAAACCTATGGAGGAAAGTACAGTCGTTAGGGTTGACTGTATTGTATAATACCAATGCTGCCTTTCAATTGCAAGTTAAATCCCTAGTATCATTAGCATTCCTACCAGAGGGTGAAGTTAAAGATGTGTTTGAGCAGCTACATTCCAACTTCCCAGTAGAGGGACGTGAATTATTGAAGTACTTCAATGATTGGTATATACATGGCAAGTTACGAAAGTTTACAACAAGGATGAGAACTACTATCAGATTCCCTCCATTATTTCCAATATCATTCTGGAATGTGTTTGATTTGAACGATTTAAATCTGCCCCGTACGCAAAATTCTGTCGAAGGTTGGCATAGAAGATTAAAGTGTCTACTGGGAATGAAGAACGTAGATCTACATGTACTCATGCAGGCTTTGGCACATGAGCAGAATCGGGTCGATGAATTGCGCGTACGGATGTCTTCTGGATGTCCACCATCTCCCAAAAAGCGTAAACTAATGACACGACACGAGCAGTTCCATACTGTGTTGAATAATAGAGAACATTATAACGGTGTGGAATTTGTTCGAAGCATTGCAAGGCTTCTGAAATTATAAGCTTGATTTGCTGCTGTGATTTAAAGTAGTGCACGTTCCTTTGAATTGTACAGTACGATTGTACTATGTATTGGGATATTTGCAGTGACAGCTGGCTTACAAACCGTATTTTCCGGGTTTGGAATACATCGACATGTGTTTGGTATAATTGCATGTGAGAGGAATCACAATGTTTTGCTTTCCTATACCGACTAATTTGTAATTGCTACTGCGCAGGTTTGGAATTCACTTTAATGCGTCGATAGCGTTAGATGGAATGCTTTTCATTTGATGTACACATTTCGTTATTGTATGCACTACTGCTATGAAATATCACAGTGTTTTGGTTTCCTTTGCAGGATTAGTTCTTATCTGCACTCCTGCTATATATGTTATTTTGAAAGTGGCGTTCCGTCATTGTCGGTCAGTTTACTGTCGGGGATTTTGGTTTTCGGTGATAGCGGCTGTCGGTATTTTCGTGTCGGTGAATTTGTTGTCGGTGTATAGCGTTTTCGGGCATTAGAAGTAGACCCCAATTAACACATCAAAATAATTGATCCCAATTGTTAAAATTTTTTTAACCCTTTGAAGGTTAACTACTAATAAAACGCTACCTCTATACATCAGTGCTACTTGTACTAAAACAACGGTCTCAATAAAAACATGTAAAGTGCTTGTACAAACTATTAACTTGTCCATAACATACTGCGTTCTGCAAGTTCAAGAGAATATTGTGTTTTTATCATACTGTCAGCAAATAACCTATTATAACTATGCAAAAAGATACAAAAGGATGTTAAAACCTTTGGTCTTACTTGCTGTGAAATTTCATACATATACACATACTGTTTACTACAATTTCTAAAAATATATTTTATCTTACTAACAACAAATACCTTAATGTAATTATGCAAACTAATAATCCAACTATTATGGAATTTCATACAAAACAGTGAAGTATATTAATTTATTTAGGGTATACCCATATCTTATATATAGTTATTTACTAATATGGGCTTAATAGAGATGTATTCATTTATTCCGGGTAGCACAGTGGCATTAAGCTTAATCTGCCACCATACTTCTCTCTCCCCTAAAAGTGCCTTGACACTTCCACCTCTAACATTGGGATGCACTATCTCTAATATGCCAAATACAAATTTCTTACAATCCTTACTATTCTTAAGATGTTTACTTAATGCATTTTTGTCATCTCCTTTTTTGATGGAATAATAATGATCGTAGATCCTTTTGCGGAGACATCTATCTGTCTTCCCTACGTAGAAACATGCGCAGTGTGTGCAGGTTGCTAAATATACTATATGTGAGGTTCTACAATTCCCTTTTATGAATGTTATAAATGTATTAACATCCTGCAAAACTATGCTTTTGTTAGTAGTTATGTACTTACACTGATTGCATGTTCCACATTTTGATGTCCCAATGATGTTATCTTTGCTTCTTACTTTGGCATATTTGCTCTCAAATTCACCCTTAAGGTTTTTTGCGTTACTGTATACAAATATTGGCCCATTACCCATACGGTCAGATATATCCTTATCTACCTTAAATATGTTCCAGTGTCTTTCAATTATGTCCCTAATGTCACCTACATTGGGACTGTATTCCAATATACATGCTCTTGTATATTTAGTTGGTTTAACTTCTAGTAAGATGTTATTCACGTTCTTGTCACTTTCCTCATTCTTACCTAATATTGCAGCGTACTTCTCATCCCTATGAGCAAGAATGTAATCCCTTAAATCCACTACCATTTTCTCTGGATAACCCCTGGATAAAAACATGTTCCCTATAAAGTCTAATTCCTCTCTTAAGTCAGAAATGTTGGAGGTCATCCTAGCTGCTCTAATATATTGACCTTTTATAATACTTCTTTTTTGTTTGTATGAATGGCAGCTATTAAAATGCAGATAGGAGTTGCTGAACGTCTCTTTCCTAAAAATCCTTGAGCTCAGCCTATTATTCTCAATAATAATATTAACATCTAAATAGGCTATGGAATACAGGTCCTTATTGACCGTGAATTTTAAATACTCACTTCTAGTGTTAAGATACTCAATAAATTCTCCTAATTTGGTTTCACCTCCGTTCCAAACTAAAAAGAGGTCATCCAGAAACCTGGTATATAAATCAATATATTTCCTCCAGTCACTGTTTAGTATGTATTCATTCTCCCAGTCAATTAGAAATAAATTGGCAAAGATGGGGGCACACGCAGCCCCCATCGCTACCCCTTTACACTGCTTATAGTATTCCCCTTCGAAATATAAAAAATTATTTTTCAATACTATATCAATAAATTCTAATACCAGGCTTTTTTTGTTATTATCAATGGAACTATATAAGTCCATACTGTTATTAAACCTCCTTATCCCTTCTTCAATAGGAATGCTTGAGAAAAGGTCCACCAAGTCAATGGTGACCAACAGTACACCAGCCTTACACAGGTCAGGGGTAAGACGTCTTAGGAAGTCCCATGAATCCTTTAACAGGTGGTTGACTTGGTGGTAACATGGTTTTAACCACTTGTCAACCACCTTCCCAAACATAAAAGTTTTCGACCTGTTTCCTGAAATAATTGGTCGGAATGGTGGATCCATAATATTTTTGTTGACTTTGGGGATTCCTACTATAGTACTAATGATAGGATTTTCTATTTTTAAATATTTGTATAAATCACCATCAATCCTTTCATCTATTAGTAAGTCCTCTAAAATTAGATCAATTTTATGGTATCCCACATTGACTTCATTAACAGAGGATGCGACATAATTATCTGAATTTAAGAGTATAGCATTCATTTTGTTGATATATTCAACTGAGTTATATAGTACCGTACCCCCTCCCTTGTCAGATTTCATCACCCTCACTTTATTATCAGATTTTAACTCATTTAATAGTCTATACTGTTCGTGCGTGAGATTGTACTTTACCTTATTTTGTCTACTTTTGTTAAAATACCTGTACATCTCATCAATGACTAATTTTTCATATATTGCCAATAAATTGTTCAAGGGAGGAGTGTACGTACTTCTAGTATTAAATTCACCCCTTGGGAGTTGGGGTGTGTTACCCAACAAAACTTGTAAGTTTAGTTTCCTTACATACTTCTTAAAGTCAATGATGTTTCCTACTAAGTTAAAACGCTTGCTAGGAATGAACTTCATCCCTTTAGAAAACAATTCAAAGTGTCCTTCATTAATTTCCAAAGGGGTGTAGTTAAAAATGTTATATTCACCCAAACTGTAATGTATATCATTGTGCTTTAAAATGTTCTGTCTAGGTTTCTTCCCAGTGGTCTCCTGTTGGTATGGAAGTCCACCTCCCTGTCGTCTCTCCACTTGTAAAATCTTTTGTCTTTCCATTCCTCTGTTTCCCTCTTTCTGTTTGTGTCTCCTAAAAAATCTTTGTTGTGTTTCTGATTGTATCCCATACTTCTATTGAAATGCGTATTATATTGTTCATAACCTCTCCTATAATTGTGTTCAAAAAAAGATTTCTTTTTATAATTATCTCCTCTCCTATTAGTGTTTGGATGTTGCTTATTAACGTCATTCCATTTGTATGCCTCCCTCCTAGCATATTGCTCCTTGTCCCTATCCATTTTCTTACATTTCCGGTCATACTGTTTGGCCACAATTTTTTCAACCCAGTTGAATTGACTGTTGTACAAATATTCATATTCCTCAAATAATAAGTCCATAGTAATTTTGTCATTTAAATCCTCCACCTCTGTTAACAGCTGACATATTTTTTTATCATTACATGAAATAATGAACTTCATAAAAGTTAAACCAAAATTGTTAAACATCTTGTTACATTCTTCAATGTTTTCATCGTTCATGTCCACTCCAATAGGAGTTTTGTGAAACCTAAGTCCCATAGGGACTATGTTAGCATCTAAACATTGTTTTAAATAAGTATTGTCCAACTGTGTACATTTCAATGCCTTTAGTTTGTTACCAAAAGCAGTAATCTCGTCTTTCAATATTCCTTGTAACCCAGTACTCGTTTTAAACTTATTGCTATCATATTTAACATTAAAGTCTACTTCGTTCAATAAATATTCTTGAATGTCTTTCTTTTTGTTATATTTAACAGCGTCTCGCTTGAAAACAGTACCTGTGGTGGTTCCATTAGACACCATAGCATAGGTTTTCTTTGGCACTCCTCTCTTAGGTTTGGCGCCTAAATTCTGAAATACGACCTCTGATCCATTCGTCGTCCGACTACCCCGAGTCGTATCCACTTCACCTGCTTTATCCCCGGATCCATGAGAGGCTCGTACTTGTCCATTTCTATCATTGTTACTCAATCCCATTTCGACAAAACTCGCACCCTTCTCATCCTTCCTAAGGGTGCGTGATGACGTCTGCGCACAGCCAGCAGCATAGATAGGTTCCTTTTGAGTAAAAAGGTCAATCAACCTTGATAGTTCCCCTTTTACTATGGCCATCTCCGATTGTAGTTTGTGAATCTCATCCCTCCTGGATGAGAACAGAGACGGCAACTCGTCTAATGAGTCCATCCTGCCAAATGTGAAGACCAACGACTAAATAAAACAAAAAGCACTGAAGCAGCCAACAAAATAGAATAGTAGTTTCCCCCACACTGCTTCTGAATGACAGGAGGACGCAAACCAAGAAACGTAATAAAACTTTTCAAATGTCACCACACATCCACTGGTCGAAATAAATAGCCTAGAGGTAGCTGAATGAACCACTTTAATCCACAAATAAAATGTTTGTTGAGCGCTTTCATCTACATCCAGTAGACTTCATCAGAACATTTTTACATACTGAAACCCAGCCTTTTTATACCAACTATGTCAATTAACACATCAAAATAATTGATCCCATTGTTAAAATTTTTAACCCTTTGAAGGTTAACTACTAATAAAACGCTACCTCTATACATCAGTGCTACTTCTACTAAAACAACGGTCTCAATAAAAACATGTAAAGTGCTTGTACAAACTATTAACTTGTCCATAACATACTGCGTTCTGCAAGTTCAAGAGAATATTGTGTTTTTATCATACTGTCAGCAAATAACCTATTATAACTATGCAAAAAGATACAAAAGGATGTTAAAACCTTTGGTCTTACTTGCTGTGAAATTTCATACATATACACATACTGTTTACTACAATTTCTAAAAATATATTTTATCTTACTAACAACAAATACCTTAATGTAATTATGCAAATTAATAATCCAACTATTATGGAATTTCATACAAAACAGTGAAGTATATTAATTTATTTAGGGTATACCCATATCTTATATATAGTTATTTACTAATATGGGCTTAATAGAGATGTATTCATTTATTCCGGGTAGCACAGTGGCATTAAGCTTAATCTGCCACCATACTTCTCTCTCCCCTAAAAGTGCCTTGACACTTCCACCTCTAACATTGGGATGCACTATCTCTAATATGCCAAATACAAATTTCTTACAATCCTTACTATTCTTAAGATGTTTACTTAATGCATTTTTGTCGTCTCCTTTTTTGATGGAATAATAATGATCGTAGATCCTTTTGCAGAGACATCTATCTGTCTTCCCTACGTAGAAACATGCGCAGTGTGTGCAGGTTGCTAAACCTGAATTTAAGAGTATAGCATTCATTTTGTTGATATATTCAACTGAGTTGAAGTATGATAAGATAAGATAAAATATATTTTTAGAAATTGTAGTAAACAGTATGTGTATATGTATGAAATTTCACAGCAAGTAAGACCAAAGGTTTTAACATCCTTTTGTATCTTTTTGCATAGTTATAATAGGTTATTTGCTGACAGTATGATAAAAACACAATATTCTCTTGAACTTGCAGAACGCAGTATGTTATGGACAAGTTAATAGTTTGTACAAGCACTTTACATGTTTTTATTGAGACCGTTGTTTTAGTACAAGTAGCACTGATGTATAGAGGTAGCGTTTTATTAGTAGTTAACCTTCAAAGGGTTAAAAAAATTTTAACAATTGGGATCAATTATTTTGATGTGTTAATTGACATGTTTAGTATAAAAAGGCTGAGTTTCAGTATGTAAAAATGTTCTGATGAAGTCTACTGGATGTAGATGAAAGCGCTCAACAAACATTTTATTTGTGGATTGAAGTGGTTCATTCAGCTACCTCTAGGCTATTTATTTCGACCAGTGGATGTGTGGTGACATTTGAAAAGTTTTATTACGTTTCTTGGTTTGCGTCCTCCTGTCATTCAGAAGCAGTGTGGGGGAAACTACTATTCTATATATCAGGGGAAGAAAGAACATAATCAGACTCTTTGCTGATGACACAGAGATTACTGCCCCAATAGAGATTGGGGGAAAATAGTCTAAGGAATCATTTAGAAAGGCAGGCCAAGTGTTCAGGAAGCTGACCCATGAGCTTGATTGGAGGTATCTGCATAATACTATACTTGGACCACAACAACACTGCTGTAAAATATCAACTGAGTTGAGTAGATCTCACATTGACAAACAAGAAAGTGGATATTGGGATGTTAATTACACCTGGACTGGATGACCAGGAGCATTTTAAGAGGGTAACAGCAGTAGCAAATTAATGAGTGCTGGTGTACACCCCGATGGGGACATATTCTAGAAGTAAGGAGACAATTCTCCTGCTCTTCTGGGACCTGATCAGGTTACACCTTAACTATTTTCTTTGATCTCACTCCATAAGAGCTGAGAAATATTGGGCTGTTGGAATGAGTCTAGAAAAGAGTCACCACAAGAGTATGCATGGGAGAAGAAAGGATAGGTCCACAAAAATACAGATTATAGAGCTCTCCTCACTAGGGAATAGAGGATATGTGAGGACATACTATGAGAGTGCATGATTGTGTCAGAAAGATGCAAAAGGGTCACTTAAACAATGGGAATGTGAGAGGCTGCAGTGGAAGGCACAGCCAGATCAGGCATTCTAGTATCTGTGAAATTTCTTCTTCCCAGAGAGGTTCATGGATGCATGAAATGGACTGCTAGAGCATGTCATAGAAGAAATCAACAGAAGCAATAAAGATGGTACTGGATAGCTGGAAAAACTGTGAAGATGAAAAAATGACACAATGCACACAGAATCAGATCCAGCACAAATGACCTAGGCAGCTGCCTAGGGCCTGGTGCTGACTGGGGACCTTGGGTTGGCTTTAAAAAATAAAATAAAATTGCTACCTACAGACAAAAAAATGCTCCACCTTTAACACTGTCTCAGCCCAGTGTCAGCCTGTACATCATGGGAAATTTTCATCAAACACAAAAACAGATTCCCATAGCCCGAGAGATTTGAAGTCTTTTTACCTGTACCAGTAACATTTTCCTTAGCAGAAGATACTGCTATTGGAAACAGTTTGTTGGTTCTAGAAGACTTGCATCTTTGTAAGGTAAAGGTAGGTGTGCTTCTGTGTGTGTGTGTGTGTGTGTGTGTGTGTGTGTGTGTGTGTGTGTGTGTGTGTGCGTGTGTGCGTGTGTGCATGTGTGCGTGTGTGTGTGTGTGTGTGTGTGTGTGTGTGTGTGTGTGTGTGTGTGTGTGTGTGTGTGTGTGTGTGTGTTAGTTATCTGACTTGCTCAGAGTCAAACTATGTAACTTAATCCAGCTGCCAGACCAAATTGTTTTTCTTTGGTAAAAAATCAAGAGTTTAGAAAGTCATTAGAGTTTTACAGTTTTTCTCATTCAGAAAATTTATGTTAATACAAAACCTATTGTTTTGTTAACTTTTTACATTATTTAGAGTTGTCTGTTAGTCTGATGAGTAAGACATAAGAGGGTCAAAAATAAGCTAAGCCCCCTAAAAAAATAAAGAAGTACGATATATGCAATAATATTTCTGATTTTGCATGAATTTTGCATGATTTATGGGTTGTTGATTTAAAACTACTGGCACAACATTTATACTGTCTGTAATTGTTTTGCTTTATTTATTGCACTAAAGAATTAATTATTGCTTTACTAGGCATGGATTGTGTAATATAATCTAGATGACTAAAATACAACATAGTTAAACATGTTGCATTTTAGTAATATATTTTTGCAGTACCTTCTTTATAGGTTCATAGGTTTATACAAGGCTAACAATCACCAGGGTCTTTACAAGCCTAGTCTTGCAATCCAACCCAGTTTTGTTCCAGTTCCTTGTATGCCTATATGATGAGGTAAGTTAGTAAAGATGCAGCTCAGAATTATGGGGGGATATGTTATTTGGGGATTAATTTGCTTACTTACTGCCATCCTCTGATCATCAGTGTTATGGGGGCCAGAATCGGGGGGGGGGGGGTGAATTTACAATTTCTCATGCAATGATCAAGGTTTCTTTTGAACAGGGTCAGGGATAAAATCTACTTCATGTACATCGGGAGCTTATTCAATAGCACAAGGAATCCTTTGAGACACATATCAGTCTCTCCAACAGGTTCTATTTATGTGGCAGATAAACTTCAGGTCCTTGGATCTAATGCTTCTGGTGATGTTTGTCTTGCAGATGTGCAAGGGATCCATCTGAGCTTGATACGAGGGTGTCTTATATGCTAGGCATAGATTGTCTGTCAGTAACCTGTAAGAAACTGAGTGCAATAATAGGATTTTAAAGCGATCTGTATCGAACAGGGTATTCATACCCTGGATTCTCCTGGTGCAGAACCTTTGAAGGCATTCCACTGTTGTAAGTGCCTGGTTAGGAACATGTCAAAGGCAGCATTGTACTCAATGATGTGTCTGATAAAGGCTGAGTAGAGTGGTAGCATTATTTCCCTGGACCTGGATGTCATACCCTTGCTAATGAGTTGGACAGCATAGAATGATTTTCTTAGTACCTTGGCTATGGGTTGGTTGAATTCCAAGTTATTGTCTACATATGTTCCCAGATCTCTAACTATCAGGTCAAATCTTAGCGGTGTCTTATTGATGAAGTAATTAGTTTAGGTGGCTGCTTTCCCAAAGGGCATTACAATGCATTTCTTTGCATTGAGTTTTACTCTGTGGCTTTTTCACCAGTCATTTGCTTATGTTAGACTCTCTTGTAGGATGCTGATTTTATGGGGGAATCTATGATACATCTCAATTTACAATCACCTATAAACTTGGTGAGTGAGAGTCCTTTGACATTCGCTTTGACTTCCAAGAAGTAGATGCCAGCCAAAAGCAAGTACAACAGAGATCCCTGGGATACTCCTCTGGTGATTGGTCTCTTGGTTAAGGTGGTCTCACCAATCCTAACCTCTTGGGTCCTATATGTGATCCAGCTGTCAATTCAGTGTGTTATGCAGGGATTTCTGCCTAGATTTGAGAGTTTGTTACCAATACTTGAGTGGAGTATTGTACTTAATGCCTTGGCCAGGTCAAGGTAGGTGGTATGCACTGTTTTCCCCTCAACTACAGTGATGGTGACCCTCTTAAAGAAGTCTAGCAAGTTAAGTAAGCAAGTCCTTCCCTCAACAAAAACAAACAGGGATGGGTCAAGTGTGTTTATGTTGCTAATGTCCCTGTGATTATTTCCACAGTAATTTATTCCATAGCTTTGCATATTAGACTTATCAGACTAATGGGTCTGTAGTTCCTGGAGTCTGTTGACGGCCCACCCTTATGAAGAGGGATGACGATTGTGCCTCTCATATCACATGACATATAACCTCTTTTGAGGTTGTAGCTGAAGAGTGCCTCAAGTGGACCTGCTTGGTCATGTTTTTATGCTATTTAGTAGGAAACTGGGGATTTTGACAAGGCCCACTGAAGAAGTGCTTCTGGTGTTAATGGGCACTTTCAGGACCTGCTCCCTGTTGATAGTTGGGGAATATATTAGAAAGGATTTCACAGGGGGTAGTGGGGGTAGTTGCTGGTGAAGTTATAGCTAAGTATATCATCCAGTAAATGTGCTATGTCACCTTGGTCAGTGTTGGTTTTGCCATTTACCACCAGTTCTGCACACTCATGAGTTTTACCTTTAAGATTTCTAACATAGCTGAAGAAGCTCTTATGATTGTCCTTAGCCTGGAAACCTATTCTAACCTCATAATTGACCTTGTTGAACTTTATTAGACCTCTTTTTTTGTTTAATTGATTCAGAGAGCTCTTTATCTATGAGAGCTACTTTTCCTGATTTTGGTCATGACTTTTTTCTTTTATTATATTGCTTGTTAAGGTAAAGATTCCACCAATGGGGTTTATTTTTGGTGTTAGATCTGGACTTTCTTCTGGTAAGTATGGCAGACTCAGTCCAACCATTTACATGTTTGTACAAGGATTCTGTAATAATTCTGCATAGGTAGCTATGTTTTGGGTGTTTGTAGGAACCATGAATTTTGACCAAATGTCACTTAATAGGATGTATTTTGTTTTAATATAGTTCCTAACTGTTGCAGGTTTAGCTGGGTTTTCTGTGTTGATTTTTATTTTGAGGGAGACATCTTTGTACTCCACCTTCACCAATGAGGTTTTGACATTGCAGGAAGGGGAGAGGGGTGCAATGCTCTCTCATGTTGGTGAGTATTGAGTCCACTATATTTGATCCTTTGGTTGGAGTGTGCTCTATCTGTTCCATGGTGTCTGAGTTGATAAAGTCCAGGAAATGTTTTGCCTGTGAGTTAGAGGAAGTATACGTTTCCCAGTCAGCAGAGGTGTAGCTAAAGTCTTCCATGAATTAATAGGATATTTAGTTGGGTGGTGAGAACCTCTAGTAGATCTAGATAAGAGTTGTGAGCTTTGTAGCTCATGGAGGGTGACTTAGATGGCCAGGATATGGTAAGGAACCTTGTTTTTGGAGACTTGAATGTGGATGATCTCCAGGGCATCATCCTGTTTACCCAGCCTAAGAGTTGTATTTGTTGCTAATGTAAATTGAGACACTTTACCCTTTAGCCCCTGTCTGTGCTGCTGTTGGTCTAAATGTTTGGAAAGCATTGTACCCTTCCACTGCTGGACTACTTTCTATGGCTTTAAACCAAGTCTCAGTAACAGCACAGATGTCTGCATTCTCTAGAGTGAGAAGAGCATATAGGGCTTAAAGTTTCTTGTTTAGGCTCCTAGTAGGATTGCTTTGAGTTTTTTTTTTTTTTTTTTTTTTTGCTATATTGGTAATTTTGCATTTTGGCATTGCCTAAAATTACTGTAAGGGGATGGATATGTTTTAGCCAATTTCCAAAAGCCCAGGGGGAACAAGTGCAGGCCATCCTTGGCAAATTAAAGCTGTCTGTTACCTATGGCCTCCCATGCTGATAGATATTGGATTCCCCGAGTGACACCAGAAACTAAGCCAATTATTGAAATCAGTCATTTTCTGTTCATACTGTGGCATCATCCTTGGAGGAAGTAAGGATAGCTATGAAGAGAATGAAGAATGGAAAGTCTGTTGGCCCAGATGACATACCTGTGGAAGCATGGAGGTGTTTAGGTGAAATGGCAGTGGAGTTTTTAACCAGATTTTTTAATGAAATCTTGGAATGTGAGAGGATGCCAGAGGAATGGAGAAAAAGTGTTTTGGTACAGAGGGATTAAATTGATCAGTCACAGCATGACATTATGGGAAAGAGTAGTGGAAGCTAGGTTAAGAAGGGAGGTGATGATTAGTGATCAGCAGTATGGTTTCATGCTGGGAAAGAGCACTACAGATGCAATGTTTGCTTTGAGAGAGTTGATGGAGAAGTGCAGAGAATGTCAGAAGGAGTTGCATTGTGTTTTTGTAGACTTAGAGAAAGCATATGACAGGGTGCCTAGAGAGGAGTTGTGGTATTGTATGAGGAAGTCAGGAGTGTCAGAGAAGTATGTAAGAGTGGTACAGGATATGTACAAGGGTAGTGTGACAGCAGTGAGGTCTGCGGTGGGATTGACGTATGCGTTTAAGGTGGAGGTGGGGTTACATCAAGGATCAGCTCTGAGCCCTTTCTTATTTGCAATGGTGATGGACAGGTTGACAGACGAGATCAGAAAGGAGTCCCCGTGGACTATGATGCTTGCAGATGACATTGTGATCTGTAGTGAGAGTAGGGAACAGGTGGAGGAGACCCTGGAGAGATGGAGATATGCTCTAGAGAGAAGAGGAATGAAGGTCAGCAGGACTAAGACAGAATATATGTGTGTGAATGAGAGGGAGGATAGAGGAATGGTGAGGATGCAAGGAGTAGAGGTGGCGAAGGTGGATGAGTTTAAATACTTGGGGTCAATAGCTCAGAGTAACGGTGAGTGTGGAAGAGAGGTGAAGAAGAGAGTACAGGCAGGATGGAATGGGTGGAGAAGAGTGTCAGGAGTGATTTGTGACAGACGAGTACCTGTAAGAGTGAAAGGGAAGTTCTACAAGAGGGTAGTGAGACCAGCTATGTTATATGGGTTGGAGACAGTGGCATTGACAGAAAGGCAGGAGATTGAGCTGGATTTGGTAGAATTAAAGATGTTAAGATTTGAACTGGGTGTGACGAGGGTGGACAGGATTAGGAATAAGTATATTAGAGGGTCAGCCCAGGTTGGAAGGTTTGGAGACAAAGCCAGAGAGGCACGATTATGTTGGTTTGGACATGTGCTGAGGAGGGATGATGAGTATATTGGGAAAAAGATGCTAAGGATGAAGCTACCAGGTAACAGGAAAAGAGGAAGGCCTAAGATAAGATTTATGGACGTGGGGAGAGAGGACATGCAGGTGGTTGGTGTGACAGAGCAAGATGCAGAGGACAGGAAAAAATGGAAACAGGTGATCTGCTGTGGCGACCCCTAATGGGAACAGCTGAAAGAAGATGATGACTGTGGCATCATCCTTGGTGAAGGTAGAATGCTGCTCGACTAAGAGACATATTCAGAGAGATCCACAATGTCTCCTTTTATAAAGTCCTATGAGATATGCCTCAGGTCATTTACATCACATGGACTATGATAGAATCAAATTAATACCTGTGGTGCAGTACTTTAAGTGTGTGCATGATATTATGGATCCTATCTCTAGATAGGTAACTTACTGTTATCCTGTCTTTGTCCAGCCTGGTGAGAGGAGTATCTGTGTGTCATACAATAGAACCTCCAATGACAAGAGCACTAAGTAATGAGTTCTGTTGCCTTATGAGCTTTGTTCTTCAGGGGCCACCATTGGGTGTAGACTTATGTGTGGCATTAGGTGTTTTATTACCATATGAGATTTGTTCTTGGGAGGCCATCATTGTGTGTAGACTTATGTGTGGCATTAGATGCTGCTTTTGGTGTGTGCTATAGTGACTGCGGAGGGTAGGTATCGCAGTTTGACAGCTTCGGGTGTCTTTGAGGTTTAGAGAGTATTTTTTAAGTGCTACAGCATAAGAAGGTCTGTGTGTGTGGTGAATGGCATGTGCGAAGGCTGTCGTGTGTACATTTTTGACAATCTTTTTTTTAAATGAGATTCTTGTCTCCAATTAAGTTTTTTTATGTACATCTCATGCATACTGTGTTAGTTTCTTTAAAGATTAAAAGGTTGTCTGTTTACATGAGACAATTGGTACATTGTTTAAGGATACCCATAAGTACCAAGCTGGCCACAGACAGATTAGGAAATTGCAAATCCATGTTGTCAGGACCTGTATTAGGGTTAGACTATATTAGGGTTAGACTATTATGGTTTAGGTTCTTGGTTTTACCAGGGTCACATGAGTGGTGTTTAGGATTAAGGTTAGATGTTAGATAGCCCTATGATCTTAGTGCTGTTTGATGCAGTAGCTAGCTGCTTAAGCTTAGCTGCATGCAAAACCTTTCTAAGTTATATACCACAGAAAATTCAAAGGGTTTGACATTTGTCAGGTCATGTAGTCTGCATTATTAAGAGTGATAATAAAAAATGTTTGAGCTTCAGCATCCATTTTGAGCCATTGTTGCATATTACTGTGGTGCAGTCTTCTCTGCAAGATTGGATTGTAAAGTGTTTCTAAATTTAGTTCAAAACTGTTAGTCTGGCAGTTATCACAAAAGACTAAAGCTATTAACTGGTAATGAGATGCTTCCTGTGGCAAGGATCAGGGTTTGAATCTTTCCACCTTCGTTTAACGACTGTGTGATTTTGAGCAAGTCACTTATCCAAACAATCCTTTAGAGCAATTTGGAATTAGGGGAAGGCTCCTTAGTGGTCTGTAGGACTGTATGCCTAGAAACTATGAACCCTTTTGTTATTGTTTCCCTGACATTTTCTATTGCTTAGATGATCTAGTTCAGGAAATGTTTTAACAATATCATCATTACACAGTTTTTTAATGTAACATGCAATTTGTTCTTCCAGGACAGCAGACACTGCAATGCAAAGTTATTTACCAGCAGCAACCTCTGCATTAGTAGTAGTCCTTTTTAATATGGAGTTATTCAGGGATTCCTATTACATTATCGAAAGATAACGTAATTGAACCATCAAAACTTCGAAATGGCTGCATTTTGAAGATCGCATTGTGGGATCACAGTACAGTGAGGATTGGAATATGTGCCCTTTCCTCACTGTAGTGCGATGTCGGAGTTGGAATATATATTTAGTGGGGTGTGTGGGGGCACAGCCCCCATAATACAAAGTTCAAAATGCTGCCATTTCGAAGGTTTGATGGTTCGATTACGTTATTTTTCGATAACGTAATATGAACCCATTATTCAGATGACTTTTACTTCTGTGGGAATTGTTCATATGGACTTATCTTACATTTTCAGGTGTTTAATATTTCTTATACTTTCATAAATACTCTTCTGTTTAAACTGTAACTGTGCTACTTATGGCTGGATGTTATAGTATGATGCCAGTTTATACAGTTTCATGTAGTTCATCCAATGCTACCAAGCCCCACAAATATACTTAATAAACTTGTAAGTAATATATACATTAAATTATACATTAATAAACTTGTAAGTGATATATACATTAAATTATACATTTGACCTACATGATTTTTGATTGGCTGTCCTGAAGGCCTTAAAATGTCTGATAAATGAATCAATAATCCATTCTCTTTGTCCATTCCTGTCAACAACCAATACCTGAACTTCCTCACTTTGAGAGAATACACACTGGTAATTGACTTAATTCTAAAGGCTCTTAAGCTTGTGGTTCATCTTCTATATACCCATTCCTTCCTTCAGCCATTTCAGTAAATTATTTAAATGCAGACCTTTTGACTTTTTTATTAGCTGATGCAGATATATGAAAACTCCTCTTTTCAGACCAAGTCTTGTGGTCTTCTCCAAACCTAGTACCTGCCCACCATCCATAAGTTCAGCCAGTGCTCACTCTTGTAAAGCAGAAAGTTCCTGTTAATTTATGGGAACTGCAACATTGTTAAAGGGTGGATTATCCATACTTGGCTGCTCCAGATCCAACCTGAGCCAAGGAAATGACACAGCTGGGTCAGTTCTATAACTGAAGCACCAAATGGAATATCAATCCGATTTTGTGGTAGTTGATCCACTTTTAGGTATAGTGACTCTTATATCCCATCTTTAACCCTTCTTCAAAACTCTCCTAAACATGGACTGCTCTAGCTTTTTCTCAACAATGCGCATCATTAAGCAACAGTGCTACTACCCTTACTAAATAAAAGACTTCAAAAATGGTGGCTGCTTACATCTTTATATGCAAGTCTAGCTTGTTTTCCCCTTGAAATCTCCAAGATAGTTGCACATATGGTCCATTTTCATACACTTCTTACTTATAATCTGTATATCTATATCTATCTACCTGTTTATCTATCTATGTATCTATCTATCTATCTATATGGGTCTACCTGAAAACGGCGAAAGTCCACAATGCCGACAACGAGAACACCGACACCAGAAGATCGACAACGGAGATAGATGATCGAAAGCTGAGAATCCCGATGCTGAGAACCCTGACATGTTAAGGTAAGTGTGCGATAGGGATGGATGTTAGGGTCAGGGTGCGGGTAAGGTAAGTGTGTGATAGTGACGGATGCTAGGGTAGGGTGCGGGTCAGGTAAGTGTGCAATAGTGACGGACTTTAGGTTTAGGGGTGGGTTAAGTGAGTTAGGGTTAGGGTTCAGGTAAGGTAAGTGTGCGATAGTGACGGATCTTAAGGTTAGGGTTTGGATTAAGGTTAGTGCATAGATAGTTGTGTATGTAAGGTTTAGTGTAGGTTTGTCAGGTTTTTGGTGTGCTTGTGTTGTGTGTGTGTTTTTCAGGAAAGGTATTTGTTTTGTTTATTGTTGGGATTATGGTTTGTTGGACATGTGAAGTTTTGTGTTTTTTAACTTTCGGTTTCTTTCGGTTTTGTCGTGTCGGTTATTTTGTTGTCTGTGTTTTGGCGTATCGGTGTTAACAGATAGACCCATATATATATATATATATATATATATATATATATATATATATATATATATACACACACACACACACACACACACACACACACACACACACACACACACACACACACACACACACACTCACACACTCACACACACACACACAATCACACAGACACACACACATATATATATATATATATATATATATATATATATATATATATATATAAAATGTGTGTGTGAATGTGCAAATAAGCTATTTTAACAGATGTATTTTACTGCATTGAAACATTAGGATGTAATTATTTTATATTTTATCCTGGATTAAAATGGGAGTAGTTTTATATTCACACTGTATAAGCTACAATGTTATATCACAATTTGGGGGGATCAGCCTAATGAACTGCATGCTAGTTTGCTGAAATTCATTTGGTTTATAGTGATGTTAATAATTTATTGCTCATTCAATGTCCTTGTGACTGTTGAATATTACTAATATTTGGTTCATGATAGCAAGCTTGCTTCACCCACTATACTGAACAAGAGGCCTATAGGCACTAGCAAAGAGAAAGAAATGAAATTGATGGATTGGTGGATTAATGGTGATGAGGGGGAAGATGTGCTTGGACATGTAATGTTTGGATGGGGGTATCAATGTACCACTAATTCAAAACAATGTCTGCAAGGGAACCCAGGTTGAAAGTTAGTGGACTTCTGCAGCATGTTAACTCTGGGCCTCCTGTGTACAACTTGACTTATACCTAAATGTCATCTAGAGATTATGACTCAAAATTTTCATAATCTCTGATATGTGCCACTCTAATTTCAGTGCAGTACACTTCTGTTGATTAATTTGTATTTACAACATAATCTGGATTAATAAAGATCCCATGCTCATTTACGTTTCTAAATTCCAGTTGAAACTATCTGTCAGTGGTGCAGGAATGACTCAGTTATTTGTTTTACTATGGAGAACTGCGGTGGTGGTGCTGCGGTAGCGTTGTTGCCTCACAGTAAGACGTCCTGTTCGATTCTCAGCTAGAGCGTCTTCTGTGTGGAGACATGCATGAATGGGCGTACCTTCATTGAAGGTTGTGCATCAGGGCTGGCATCTCGGCATGTAAAAATCTACTGACAATCATTAGCGGACCGGAGTTCAGCTGTGGTGACCCCTAACCGGGAAAAGCCGAAAGACACAACAACAACCAAAATGTAGTGGAGAAAAAGCAACACAATACAGAACTGTTGATCTCTTTCTTCTAACAGGGGTAAAATAATAAATAATAATGTCATCCAGGTAACACCCATATAGGGACCAGTATTGTGAAAAACTGGAATTAACTATATATTCCCTTTCTCAATATACAAGTACAATATTGGCAACAATGGGGGCACATACTGCCCCCATTCCCACCTCCTCTTCCTTTTCTTAAACAATTGCTGTTCAAAGAAGATGAAAACAAAGAATTTAGAAATAGGGTATACCAACACTATTGTGATATACAGAGAAAAGAGCTTAAAAAAGCTTTACTTGCCCATATTTCAACAAATGGTGACCATTATTTTAACTTTATTATACTCGATCATGTGGAACAAGGGCAAAGAGGGGGACCAGTAGAAGAGTACTTGGAATCAAAAGAACTTAAATGGCAGCTACGGACCAATGCTACGGTATTTTTAGGATTAAATGAGACTTTATCTGTTAGCCCAGTTCTTACGCTTAAAGCCATTTTAGTGTTATGATACTCATATATATATATTGATATATATATATATATATATATATATATATATATATATATATATACATATATATATATATATGTATATATATATATATATATATATGGGTACATATCACAAGATCGACAACTTACAATGTCGACAGTTACTTCACCGACAATTCAAATAACCGACATCGCAAATCACGGACGTTTACCAGGTAAGGGATGTAAATTCGCTACTCATGCCTACCATGGTTGCATGACACTGCCACACTTACTAAACCATGGTAGGCATGAGTAGCGAATTTACATCCCTTACCTGGTAAACGTCCGTGATTTGCGATGTCGGTTATTTGAATTGTCGGTGAAGTGAATTTCGACATTTTAAGTTGTCGATCTTGTGATATGTACCCATATATATATATATATATATATATATATATATATATATATATATATATATAGGTCTACTTTAAAACATCGACATGCAAAACATCGATGATGAGAACACCGAGACCGGAAGATCGACAACTGAGATGTCCGACAGTTTAAAAGCCCGACACTGAGAACACCGACATGTTAAGGTAAGTGTGCGATAGCGACAGACTTTAGGGTTAGGGGCGGGTTAAGTGAGTTAGGGTTAGGGTGCAGGTAAGGTAAGTGTGCGATAGTGACAGACTTTAGGGTTGGGGCGGGTTAACTGAGTTAGGGTTAGGGCGCGGGTTAGGTGAGTGTGCGATAGTGATGGACCTTAGGGTTAGGGTTTGGGTTAAGGTTAGTGCATAGATAGTTGTATATGTAAGGTTTAGTGTAGGTTTGTAAGGTTTTTGTTGTGCTTGTGTTGTGTGTGTGTTTTTCAGAAAAGGTAGTTGTTTTGTTTTGTTGATTGTCGGGATTGTGGTTTGTCGGGCATGTGAAGTTTCGTGCTTTTAAACTGTCAGTCATCTCAGTTGTTGATCTTCCGGTATCGGTGTTCTCGTTGTCGGTGTTTTGCATGTCGGTGTTTTAAAGTAGACCCATATATATATATATATATATATATATATATATATATATATATATATATATATATATATACACACACACACACACACACACACACACACACACACACACACACACACACACACTCACACACGCACACACACACACACACATACACTTTAAGACAATACTGTTTTAATTTATTATTCTTCATTTATATGTTTTGAAGAATAAATTAAAGAAATGTATTTTGTGAAAATTCTGCTGACCAGCACAATAAAGGTTATCCTCCAAAATAATCCAAAAATGGCACCTTCCAATCGTAGTGAAAGAAATTTTAATATGTACAAAACATATGAATGGATTCTGAAGAAGTCTTGTGACAAGAGATGAAAGCGCGCTAAATCTGTGTTTTTAAATTGGTTATGTTTGGTACATATTAGAATTTCTTTCACTATGACTGGAAGGTGCCATTTTTGGATTATTTTGGAGGATAACCTTTATTATGCTGGTCAGCGGAATTTTCACAAAATACATTTCTTTGGTTGACATTGGAGAGCTGTGTGAGTGGTTTGGTTAATAATAAATTAAAACAGTATTGTCTTAAAGTGTATGTGTGTGTGTGTGTGTGTGTGTGTGTGTGTGTGTGTGTGTTTTACTGAGGTGGTGGTGCTGCGATAGTGTTGTCGCCTCACAGTTAGACGTTGCCCGTTCGATTCTCAGTTAGAGCGTGTTCTGTCTGGTGACATGCGTGAACGGGCATTCCTTCATTGAAGGTTGTGCATTAGGCCTGGCAAGCCAGCACGTAAAAATCTACTGCCAATCATTAGCTGATCGGAGTTCCGCTGTGGTGACCCCTAACCGGGAAAAGCCGAAAGACACAAACATTCTTCATTTATATGTTTTAATGTTTTCTATAGTATTAAATTTATAAATTTTATGTTAGAGATTCATATTAATATATTTCTTTTATTGCAATTCAAATGTTAAATGTGTCAGTGATGCTATAAGAAGTGCTTTCTTTAGGTTAACAATTAGCCCTTAATTAGGTAGAGGTGTATTTAAGGCATGGTGTGTACTGTTTTTGTCATTCTGATGAAGTCCTTAATGTGGGATGAAAGCACTTAATAAAAGTACATGGAGTGGATTCCAAGCTTGTTTTTCTTCTTTTTTGTGTCATTTCCCCCCTACAAATTATGTATACCAACTCCAGGATTGCACTACAGTGGAGAAAAGGGTACATCTCCCAATCCTCATTGTACTGTGATCTCCATTCAAAAGCTTCAGGCTTTTAAAAACTGGATCATATGAATTTTGAGCTTGTGAAAACTCACCCATCATACAGGGACCCAAACCAGTACCCCAACCCCACAGTTCGTCAAGTGAAGAGCCAAAAACAAATAAACAAACAAACACACAAACAAACAAACAAACAAACAAACAAAACAGATTTTTCTTCTACTGGCACACCAACCAGGTGGCCAGATGTGTGACATGCTCCACCTTCCTCCTGGCCAAACATTAAGGTCCCATTTCTGTGGTCTGCTCCCAGCCCTCCTTCAGCATATTATATTAAAAAAATAATAATAATAATAATATGAATAATAATAATGATGATAATTTCTTCGTTTAAACTGTAGTAAAATGTTTGCTACAAATGTGACAAACAGTTGCTACAGTTTATACCCTGCTTGGATGGAGTGCTACAGCTTCAGTTTAAGTTAGAAAAAAAGGAATTTCTTTTTACTTTTAAACTGTAGCAAATTGCTTTCTACAATGTAGCCAGCAGTTGCACAGTTTAGAACACACGCAGACCACCATAGCACTCAGATTTGATCACAAATTCAATACAAATAAAGATTGGGATCAGCTGATCACACCCCCAACATTTTGCACCTGGGACAATTGCCCACTTCACCATGCCCTAGCTATGCTACTGGTAAGTGATTTAGAGACATAAGAGTCACATTGAGCAAAACTTTATTTGCTGATTATTTGCATCGGGTCTATATTAAATCATCGAATGCTTAGAAAAGCAAACGATGATTTATCAACCCCATGTAAGAGAAAGCTCGAATGCTTAGAACAGCGAGGGAAAAAAAAAAAAAGAAAAACACTTCAAACATAACATAAAGTGGGGGGCTTCACCCCCACACCCCCCCTACTTAAATATACCAAATCTGAGATTGCACTACAGTGATGAAAACAGCAAAGTAATGGACACGGCAAAGAAGAAAACACACACACACACACACACACACACACACACACACACACACACACACACACACACACATAGGCAGACACACACACACACACACACACAGACAGACACACACACACACGCACACAAATACACATGCACATAGCACTACAGTACTCACCTACTGAGAGGTCAGCTTCTTCTTCCTGCCATAGACAGCAGTAGAGCTATACTGTAAAAAACAGCAACATAGTGCAGCTCATCTTTGAAACGCTCTATAGTGCTATTTCAAACATGCTGTACAGCTCTGGGACAGAGCATGTGGCTAATTTACATTAGCTATGCCCATGGCCTGCTGTATTTGCATGCAGAAATGTCCTACATGATTGCTGTAGCACTAATTGCTGAAGCTTTCATACCACTATAGCACTACAGAAGTGTCTTTGAATCACTGCCTCATAATGCACAGAGCAATCCTGCTAGAAACAGGACTGTGCAGTGCATTATGAGTTTGTTTTTTATTTTTTCTTTGTTTTCATTTTTTATTGATTTTATATATATATATATATATATATATATATATATATATATATACATACACACACACACACACACACACACACACACACACACACACACACACACACACACACACACACACACACAGGAAAAAGTCAATATCACATTCTATTACACAATGCTAGAAATATATTGAATCATCAGAGTAATCTAATACAATTAATAAATTAAGTATCTTGGCATATCAATAGCAGCATTCCAAGGCTATCCCAACAGCTAGAAGTCTTAGTCTGATTTACAGACCATAGTCTAATCACTTCTTTTTCAGTTTTACATAGCATTATTGTTAAATATAAAAAAAATTTCTTTGGATGTAGTAACTGAGTTTTTTTTCAATTTTTTGTAATCATTTTTTTAGCTTCTACAAGGAGACTTCAAAACATTTTTGTTGTTTGACTTTTACAGTTAAAAGAAGTGGAACATTCATTAATATTGTTGATCTAGTTAAATAGCGATTATCAAACCATAACCCCTTAAAAATATTTATCACTTCCATATAAACATTTAATTTTCACAATCTATAAACATATGTGCCAAATTGGCTTTTACATCGTCACTGTATCTCCAGCAAACTGAAGAAGTCACTTTGCTAAACTCAGAAATTTTATGAGGGATAACAAATATTCTGTGTATATATTTTCACATAAAACTTTCCAGACTAAAATTGAAGATGCTTGACTAACTGACTTAAGCAATATAACCGTATTCTTATCATCAACTGAGTCACTCAGTCTACCACTATCCAAAAAGTTTCAGAATTTTGCATCAAAGTTATTATTAGTTACAAATAACTTATATAACCTGGACAGACTTCATTTGTAGGTCAGTTTACCATCAATGATAACACTCATATACTCATATAATGGGGTGAATAGAGTTCTGTTCTTCTTCATCCATTTTACCAACAAATCCATTTAATTTTGTTGTGGTAGATAATATTAGCTGATTAACAGATTCATCCAACTTAAAAATTTTCATTATTGTTATGAGTTTCCCCAAATCTAGAGGTATATGCAATGGGAAAGCAAAACATTTCCATTTTAAATTAAAAACATATTTCTTAACTATGTTTAGAATTGACTTCATATATGCAGTTAAAGACTGAAATTAATTTGCTTCTAAGGTATGTTTTATTAACCAAATGAAAGGATTGATCATATTTAGTTACCGGGTCTATATTAGCTAAACAAAAACACTACTGAGCGAATCTCAGTTGAGCGACACATCATCAGTGAAAACCGGTAATATCGCAAGAATGAACAGAGATCGCAGTTGGGAATCCATCCCTTTACTTCAATGTAGTGTGATCTCATAGTTGGCATATTTAAGTAGGGTGGCTGTGGGGGAGGCAGGGGGGCTCCCCCCCTGCATAAAATACTTAGTGAAAGTTTATGTCATTTACATGTTTAGTTTATTGGATTCGAAATTACCGGGTTGCACTCTTTATGTGTAGTGCAACTGAGATTCGCTCAGTAGTGTTTTCATTTAGCTAATATAGACCCTTATTACCTTATAAGAATTTAGTATAATCTGTTGCTGAATGATTTTCCATTGACTACTATAAGTTGAGCCTAACCAGAGTATAAAAGAATTAAAATTTATAGCAATGGAATAAGATTCTCCATCAAGAAAGCACCATGCACCCATAGTCTGAAAACATTTCAATAAGCAATTCTCAGATTTTAGAGTACCAAAGGAATGTAGTTAGCATTTTTTCTATTTTCTTTAAACATACATATGTGTATATATATATATATATATATATATATATATATATATATATATATATATATATATATAAAATCTTAGGTAATGTAAACATTTTAATAAGCACTGACCTATCCTCTATCACAAAAAAAAGTATTGCTTCAATTACTTTCTTTCAAAATTGTCATTAACAATCTCACTCACATCTTCATAAACTTTTATTCCAAAATATTTTAATTCTTGTCCTTCCTAATTATACTTGTATTTATATTTAAAGTCACTGTTTGGTAATTGTAGTTTCAGTTTTATTACTATTATTAAATTTCAGCAATGATACTTCTTGAAACTTTTTCATATCCTCATGTGTTTCTTCAATTGACTAGTTTAAATCTTCAATAATCAGCAAAATATCATCTGCAAAAAATTGTATTTTAGACTGACAACCTTTATTAATTAAAAAAATCCATTTTTAATATTGCTTCTTAAACTATTAGTTAAGGGTTAATAACTAATGCAAACAGCACAGGAGAAAAGGCACATCCTTGTGTTTTACCTTTGTTTAAAGTGAATCCTTGAGATATGTAAGATACAATTTTAGTGTATCCTTTGGAATCTCAATGCAAGTGTTTTAATATTCCAATAAATTGTTCTGAAATACAAATGCTTCTAAAGTTTTAAATAAGTAGTTCTATTCCACAGAATCAAAGGTTCTCTTGATATCTAAACTTATTAGATCCAATTTTTGTTCATTCCTTTTACAAAATCTTACATTGTTAATACTCTTTTAATATTGTCATAACATAACCTATAGACTATAAATCCTGTTTGATCTTTATTAATTCATCAATTATATTTCTTAATTTTATAGGACAAATGGAACAAACTTTTTATCATTTCCTTGTTTAAACAAATGTATTATTCTTTCCTTATTTAAAAATAAGTGAGATTACAGAAACTTTTGATGAATTATTTTGCCACTCCAAATTATCCTGAAAACTTTGCTCAGTAATTCTAAAATATTTAATGGAAGCAGACTATATAATCCCATGCTTATACCATCTAACCATGGAGCTATTGCATTCTTACCGTTCTTAACTTTTATTACAGTAATATGCTTATTCAACAGAGAAGTTTGCTGATCCTTAAGTTTTTTGATAACATTTTCTTTAAATACTTATGAATTCTGCAATCTCTTCTGTCTGAAGTAAGTTTGTTAGCCTGAGGATTTTGGATATCATTGATTTGTGTCTTCTTGCTTAACATCTTACTTTTATTAGCTAATTTGTGAAGATTTTTGGAGTCAGTGCATAACTGTGCAATTTTAAATTTTCTAGTGCTATTGCCATTTTATGTATTTAAATTTGTTTGATATGTTGTAATTAATTTTTTTAATGACTTAAATATTATTTAATTTCTTGTTTTTTTTGTTCAGACCTTAATTTATGTATATCATATTTAATTTCTAATAACTCTTTATCTCACTCTTTCATTTTATTGCTAGACCATCTTCCCATTAAATATTTAATATGCATTTTTAGGGAATTCCATAATATGACTTTATTAACCTAACCATAATCATTTAAGATAGAAAATTGTTCTTTAAGGTAACTCTTAAATTCTTTTAATTTTGTTATATAAATTTAAATTCTGAAAATAATCTGAAATCCCCTTAGATCCATTGATATATTAATGCTTATTTCATTATGATCAGAATGTATAAGAGTAATGGCTGAAAAGGAATTACTTATCTTTTGCTTTTACCATTAAATCAACTAGATTATTATTACCAATCCATCTGTTTAGTGCTTTAGCTGATGCTAGAATTGTGGCTTTATTCTGTTCACTTGTATCTTCTATGGTAGATATGCAGTTGCATTTTCCAGCTAAAATTAAACTACCCTTCCAATGAATTTGTAATAAATTTAAGTGATCTTTAGCCACTGTTGCACCTGTTCCATGGATCCATTAAATATAGCTATTATATTTAATTACTACAAATGTGTACATTCCTGATCATTATTAGGTTCCATGACCTCTACAGTAGATTTTCTCCAAAGTATATTAGTTCCTCTCCTCTTTTTATTAAAAGAGGCTGATGATAACATTTCATAGCCTAAATTATTTAGATATTGAATATCTTTATCTATCAAGTGAGTCTCTTGCAAAAATATGATGTCTCCTTTATTGAATTTTAAATACTTCATTAATGATTTTCTTTTGTAGCCATTATTTAATCCATTTACATTAATAGACAAAAGATTAAAACAATTCATACTGTGTATTGAGATTTTTTTTACCAAGAGATAGCATGATACATCTGATCATCATATTAATATTGTTGTATATAAAACTCTAATATATTCTTCCAACACTATCTTAACTTTTTTTCATTTTTAATTCTTCGTTTCTACAAACTAAACTACCAAAACTCATAACAAAAGCAGAAATGAAACTACAACTGTAACTAATATATAATAAAACACAGCCTACCATGGTTACTGAAGCTCCTAGTTTGCTATCAAGTAAACCAACTACTGAACTATCTTTCTATCACCCCCAAACTTAAATATCATCAAAAACTAGTCATAAACTGCAGTGACTTACAAATAATTAATAAAATATTATATATGACTTAAAAATAAATACCACTAACTTGGTTGTAAATGTTGCAATTTACAATTATTTATTTTTCTCCTCATTACTGCTTAAAAGTGGTGGTGCTGCGGTAGTGTTGTCGCCTCATAGCAAGACGTTGTCCCGTTCGATTCTCAACTAGAGCGTCTTCTGTGTGGAGGCATAAGTGACTGGGGCGTGCCTTCATTGAAGGTTGTGCATCAGGGCTGGTAACCCGGTACATAAAAATCCACTACCAATCATTAGTGGACCGGAGTTCCGCTGTGGAGACCCCTAACCGGGAAAAGCCAAAAGACACAAACAAACTACTTAAAAGCTTAATATTCCACTTCCACCAATCACAAATAGTAAATAAACTGACAAATAATGTAACACATATGTATTTATGTAATATTAGTATAGTTATCTAATACATATTTCTAAATCATTTGATCATTTAACATTACTATAACTAAATCTTTAAATATACAGTAGAACAGAGTGGGACATGAAAAGATAAAATTATCTGTAAACTTATTGTGAACAGACAACTATTATACAATAGGAAATCAATGCATAGATACATTTATCATGCTGAAAGATATATGCATATTTTCAAAGTACTGTACCTTAAATTTTATATATCACCCGTAATATGATAAATATCAAAATATCTTAAAATCCTTTAACTGATTAAAGTAATTCATAAAAAATATACAATACTAGGTTTAAAAGAAATATCTTGTTACTCAACAGAGTCAAAAATATTTGCAGCCTATATTGCATTTAAAAGTTACGTAATGCTCATTGCAAACTGTATTTTCCTCTCCGAGTTTCCAAAAGTTTGAAAAATCTACTCTATTTTCTATCAAAATAAAAAAAACTGATTCAGCAATAAAACACTCAAATTTCAGCTGTGACTTGTGAAATGAATTATTTTAGGTAATCTTAGTGAATCAAATGACATACAATATGCAAAAAGCTTCAAAGTTTATGTAACCATATTTCAGATTTCAAATTTGCATGATCTTTTTGAATATCTTTTTTATGTTATTTTCTGTGAAAATTATATGAGATCTTATACATTTACTTTTCTGCCACATGCAATGTATGTAATATATGCTTTCCTTATAAGCAGTTTGCTATTCAAATATATTCTTTCTGTCTTATTTGTCAACTGATATGCTACGTTATTTTAACTTGCATTTTTAAAATCATCTATCAAAGAACTATTTAATCAGCTCTCTATTAGATACTGCAGCATGTGTATATATTTCTTAATTTTCTAATATTACTCTTTTATTAATATTACATTAAAGATGTTTCTTTCCTTGTGCATTTGCATATTATTCATAAGGTGTTTACTCTTCTGATTAATTCTAGTATTATATTCAATTTTGACTGTATATAAAATAATTCATGTGTGTCTAATTTAAATGTGTGTCTTTAGCAACTGTGTACTGTTGCTCAGGTCTGAGTTTCACATCCTGACATTAGTATTTAATTACAGCATGTGAACATAACTCATAACACACAGCAGCTGCTAATCTCTTCTGTATGCTTCTCACTCTTCTTAATTCCTCTAAACTTAGAGGGCAACTCTATTGTTTCAAAAAATAAAGGTCCTGAAATCAGAAAATATATGCCACTTCTTTTTAAGCTTTTCAGCTTTAGAAATAGTGTCTCATAAATTCAGCTCACTGTGCCTCTTGAGGTATGTAGCATTCCAGTCCATTTCTTCAGTTTTCCAGAATATACAGAAAACTAAATTGCCCATTTTATATTTTCTAGAGGTGAATTGTTCAGGATGTGTTTGCTCATTTTTTTTGTTTTGTTGCTCATTACAAATTGTAGTAATGCATACTAATTTATTTTTTAAGTATTATTCTTTGTCCATGCTTACTACATTCCCAAGAAACAGCAAGTGATAATTTAATCTTCTGTTTCAATTAATGTTCTTTCTCTGAGATATAGTGACCCCAGGCTGAGAATAAAAAAGAAAGAGAGTGAGGGGCCCAAGCCTCCTGCATAAGGAAGGGTGCAAGGATATATACTTTAGCAATTGTGACTTGTATGTTTGCATAAAACCACTGTTAGTCTGCATGCAGTGGAATGAGCCATTATAGCCGAGGAAACAGTTTTGTGCCTGTCATGTGACAGATTTGTTTTGTGGGGTTTGACTTCAGGGATATATTGCATACCTCATAATGATATTAAAAATGCTGAGTCAATTAAAAATTTAACTAAAATTTTGCTTGATCTGTTTAAGAAAACATGTAACAAGAAAAACTAAAAGGACGTTATGTATTCAGCGTTGGGAAAATGAGGCAAGAGGAAGAAAATAATAGAAATGTGTTAAGTACTATTGGACAATCCATGCTGATCAAGTCAGCACCGGTTTCTGAAAAAAGAGCTATAGGCAGCAAGAAGACATCATCTGATATAAAAGCTTGGGGGGCTGAGGTAAGATAAAAAGAGGGAAGATATATGGAAATATATACTTTAGCAATTGTGACTTGTATGTTTGCATAAAACCACTGTTAGTCTGCATGCAGTGGAATGAGCCATTATAGCCGAGGAAACAGTTTTGTGCCTGTCATGTGACAGATTTGTTTTGTGGGGTTTGACTTAAGGGATATATTGCATACCTCATAATGATATTAAAAATGCTGAGTCAATTAAAAATTTAACTAAAATTTTGCTTGATCTGTTTAAGAAAACATGTAACAAGAAAAACTAAAAGGACGTTATGTATTCAGCCTTGGGAAAATGAGGCAAGAGGAAGAAAATAATAGAAATGTGTTAAGTACTATTGGACAATCCATGCTGATCAAGTCAGCACCGGTTTCTGAAAAAAGAGCTATAGGCAGCAAGAAGACATCATCTGATATAAAAGCTTGGGGGGCTGAGGTAAGATAAAAAGAGGGAAGATATATGGAATTATTTCTTCACAGAAAAGATGTAAATGAGTAGGGTAGTCTTCCTGAAGAGGTAGTATGGTCAAATAGATGTAGTACAAAATTGTGCAAAAAAAAAAACAAATGCCAGAAAGTGGATATTTTGAGTTGAGTCAAGAGCTTCCAGGGTCAGAAAATTAATTGTGTTTATCAGACTTGGAATATATTATAAAGTTGAGGTGCACAGACCACCCTAGCACAGGATTTAATGTATTTCTGCCATTTATACTGATTTTCATCAATATTTTGATTGGTTGGACTAAGAGAATATTGGTTGGGCTTCATTAGCCAGCCATATATCCCAGAAAGAGTTGCTGCATTCGCATTCACAAATGAATGGGACAGACATCATACTTCTGAGTTTTGGGAGTGGAAGTAGCCTGTTTGATTAGAAGGATTTGCAGTTTACTAAGTAACTGATAGATTAGGTAGGCAATGTGATCATTCTATGCAATTGAAATCTGTGCTCCCATGACTAATCAGCTTTAGAATGTCAGTTTTCCATGTTTCTATGATTTTAGTTTTAATCCCTCAGAAGATTCTTATGCCATCAGTCAGTATGAATACCACCTCAGGTCTCCACTGAAAATATGCCATTAGCCTAGTGGGGCTAACTCAGTCAACATAGTGTAAATAAATTAGTATAGTTTAACAGCAATACAATCATCCAGAAAGTACTGACTTCAGGAGGAAGGCACAATATTTCTGAGACATGGTTTGATTTTGTAGTTCTCTGCAGCTACTCTGTGTAAGTACATTAAGGCAGGTGTTCACTACAAGTACATAAGGCAGGCATTCACTACAAAAACACTAAGGCAGGTGCTCACAAGAAAAACATTAAGGCAGGTGCTCACAACAAAAGTACTAAGGCAGGTGCTCACTACAAGTGCACTAAGGGAGGTGCTCACTACAAAACAACACTAAGACAGGTGCTCACTACAAGTACACTAAGGTAGGTGCTCACTACAAAAACACTAAGACAAGAGCTCACTTCAGTTACACTAAGGGAGGTGCTCACTACAAAAACACTAAGGCAGGTGCTCACTTCAAATACATTAAGGCAGGTGCTCATTACAAGTACACTAAGGCAGGTGCTCACAACAAAAGTACTAAAGCAAGTGCTCAGTTCAAGTACACTAAGGGAGGTGCTCACTACAAAAACACTAAGGCAGGTGCTCACTATGATTACACAAAGGTAGGTTCTCACAACAAATACACTAAGGGATGTTCTCACTACAAAAACGTTAAGGTAGGTGCTCACTAAAAATACACTAAGGGAGAAGATGCTCACTACAAAAACACTAAAGCAGGTGCTCATTACATGAACACTAAGCCAAGTGGTCCATTCAAATACACTAAGGCAAGTGCTCACTACAAGTACAGTAAGGCAGATGGTCACTACAAGTACACTAAGGCAGATGGTCACTACAAGTACACTAAGGCAGATGTTCATTAGAAGAACATTAAGGCAGGTGGTTGCTACATGTGCAGTAAAGCAGATACACACTACAAAATCACTACGACAGTGCTCACTACCAGAAATCTAAGGCAGGTGCTCACTACAGGAACACTAAAGGAGGTGCTCACAAGTATACTAAGGCAGGTGTGTAGTACAAGTACACTAAGACAGGTGCTCACAAGTATACTAAGGCAGGTGTGTAGTACAAGTACACTAAGACAGGTGCTCATAACAAGTACACTAAGGCAGGTGATGATTACGAAAACACTAAAGCAAGTGGTCACTACAAGTACACTAAGACAGGTGGTCACTGCAAATGTGCTAAGGCTACTTCCACATTATTTATTTATTTTTATTTATTTTACATTTGTTGACAAGGAAAGTCCGAGTCTGACTGGACGCAGGTCCTTTTCAGTGGAGGCCCAGGGAGAAATGCTTCATGAGTAACAGTAAATTTTAATGCACACATTACAAAAATCAATAAAGTAAACAAAATGTAGTATACATAAGAAAATACAAATTTGTTACATCTTGACAACAAAACGTAGGCTTTGAACATAGCTAGGACTATTTGTAAAGTATGACATTACACCTTGAATGGATGTTTGCTAATCAGTATATCAGAGATGGATACTGTACTGCACAGTTCTAAGTAACAATTCTACAGAGAACTGAAATGAGCTGCTAGCAAGATTAAAATAAATGTATTGGTGTAACTGGGGTGCATGCATGAAAGTGTTTGCAATCACTGCAATGCACTGTGAGGGTGAAGTACTGAAGTTCCAAAGAAGGCACTCTTTGTATGGGGGGGGGGGGGAGAATGGGGACTCAAATAATTCACTATTGCCTGCTGACATTTTTGGAAGCAAGGTGTTCCAGCATCGTAGTTAGGTGTGGCAAATGCTATGCATGCTGTTGTGAAAAAAAGGGGAGAGGCATTTTCTTAGCCTGATGGTTTATTGCTACCTATACCAATGTTTTTTTCATGACCTGTGTTTTTAGGGTCAGTTCTTTCAGTAGTATTCCATCATCATTACAGCCTGAGTAAGGCACTTTTATAGTTCCTTGCATTATGAAATCATAGATGATGATTCCTAGTGCACTATTCCACTTTCCTCAGGTCACTTTGGAAGCTTGCACCTACTAACCAAGACTGTCCCTTTATTTTCAGTACCTTTTGCAAATAGGTTGATCCTGCTTTCTCTGGTTTTGTGATGCATTGTCAAAGTTGCCAAAACATTGGCCCCTAGACTAATGTGAAACTGCACTAACCACCTCTTTTTTCCTAATACAGGTCATTTGATTGTTACTAATATTTCCTAACCACCTCTTTTTTCCTAATACGGGTCATTTGATTGTTACTACTATTTCCTAACCACCTCTTTTTCCTAATACAGGTCATTTGATTGTTACTACTATTTCCTAACCACCTCTTTTTCCTAATACAGGTCATTTGATTGTTACTACTATTTCCTAACCACCTCTTTTTTCCTAATACGGGTCATTTGATTGTTACTACTATTTCCTAACCACCTCTTTTTCCTAATACAGGTCATTTGATTGTTACTACTATTTCCTAACCACCTCTTTTTTCCTAATACGGGTCATTTGATTGTTACTAATATTTCCTTCCAGTAGCTTGGTCATCCTTTTCCCTGTTCAGTCAACTTCTGTCCTTTGCCAAGTTTCTTCTGTTTGTTCAGTAGTTTGGGTTGTGATGTTTACTCTTCCCTAGGAGTATTTTCATTGTTTTTATTAAACCTGTAGCATATCTACATGTTTATTACATTTCACTATACCTTTTAGCTGTTTTAAAAAGTACTTCTTAGCTGCATGGACCACTTGGCCCAGCCCAAAACATGTTTGAATCAGTTCACTTAGCTTATGAAAAGTAAAAACTGCAATGGCAAATGTTCATAATATGTAAAATTGCAGGAAATGGGAACTTTTCATCAGGATCAACTACAGTCCCTTATCAATCATGCGATAGAGCAGAATGCACTTGCAAGAGATGACTCACCCTCCTAGCCTCTTTGTTAACCTTAACCCTATGATTTCAGGTTGATGGATTTCCTATAATGCACATTTTGCTGGATGTAACAATCTATAAATATTGTTACACATTGCAAACATTTTTACACATCTGCAGTTGTATGTAATAGTAGTAATGCTTTAATTTGTACTGATAGTGTTATTGCTGTGAACCTCTTTTATTCCTGATACATAATTACTCAATTCAGCGTTTTCATTGTCATATTTTTGGATGACATGGATAGGACAATGGGCAGTAATATTAGTTTTGTAATTTTTGTCAGTGGCTTCAACCATGAATTCATTTTGCTTAACAATTGTGAACCTGGATCAGGCCACTTATTATATTAAATATTAAAAAGGAATTAAAATAATATTATGGGTTATCTTTTCTACTACATGCAAATCAATACTCCACTGCTGATTTAGATGTAATGATTGCCTCAATAACTGAAAGCATCCTTGAGAAATTATTTAGTCTTATTAGATTATGGACTTCTTTTCAGGTTCAAAACCTTTCATTCAGTGTCAACCAGCCATTCATTAAATGGTTTAAAAGTACTTGATAACAGTAGATAGCTGGCGTTCTGCACAAGGAATATTTATTCAGTGCCTGATGTTTTCATTGTTCATACACTTTAAAGCTGAGCTCATTTGTCCCCTGCTGTTTTCCCCACTTTAGTTAATAACATTGCAAAACACAGCAGGAGATGCAGTCTTCATTGCTATGCAAATCATATTATGCATGCAGATGATGTCAAGTGCATGTATTATTCAAAACAGTGCCTGAGGTTAGTTCAGCAATGCACATTAATTTCTATAATATGTGTTCAGAACTTACCAACAGCTGCATCGATATTTAATGCAGCCAGAAATAAATGTATTGTGTTTGGATTCCGGAAGTTGTTATCGTCATGAAGCAGACACACGTACTGTATTGATGGTAGACAATGATATTAATGACAATGTCAGCGCACCCTCATCTATGACGATCCTCGTGCACCAGCTTTATGCTGTAAATAAGCTGCTTATCAGTTATTAATTGTGGATTAAAACCGACACTTTCAATGTAAGGGGAGAAAGCAGTTTCACTTTCCATTCCATTGTTGTACGAACAGCATATATCTTTCCACAACCAAACAACTCTGCTAGGCAGGAATCTGTGCATATCTTTGTTTTGTTGTGACTAGTTTACTCATTACAGTATCATAATTTTTCACGTGCCTTAATTTAATCTCTGATATCCTTTTTACAAAAGTTTGCAGAGAGAATAGGTCTAGCAAAGCTATTCCTTTTCATATAGTTTGAAGTAGATGCATATTTAATTCAATGGTGCAAAGTGTATTTTAAGTTGGTTGAGCTAAGGAAACATTAAAGAGCTCTGTATACCTGAAAGAGTCTCTCCAAGAGATAAATGCTTCTAGATTATGACATGCATTCCAATCCTAACAGCTCCCTGAAGAACTGTTTTTTTTTTTCTGTTCCTCTCAAATCCATGTTCATTGCAATCATATTGCACAGTTCTGTTTTTCCTCAGCATGTATTTTTTTTGCTTGGCATGTATTCTTCTTGGTGAAATGAACTTACTTTACTGGCCACATCTACAATCCGTGGGATCCCTGGGAAAACCACATGCAACATTTTATAATGCTCAGCCTGTTTGATAAAGGAATGACTGCTGCATTGTCTGTCTGTATAGCTGTGAAATGTTCAACCACTTATTAGAAATGTATGCCCATTGTAAATAACACCACAATTTGTTTAGTTTACTGACGTGCCCTGGAAGTGGGCAAAACTTCTTTCTACAAGATTTTTCTTATTCTTACATGATTTTCTAAATAACTGATGACTGCTTTTGTTCTCAGCAGATTTCATTGACATGGAATTTGTAAGTGTGCTAAAAGATTTTCATTCCATAGAAATCTCTCTGAAGCACATTCATTACAAAATCAAAGCATTCATGAAACCCCTTTTAAGCCCCAATGTGACCACAGATTATTTTTGAACTCTCACATCATCAAAGTGATAATCCTGCTCTTCAATGGAACATCGACAAATTATTTCCCTGCCATAACAAAAAACTGCAACTACAACTTAAAGAAAACCTATGTCTAGTTAAACAAAAAACTTTCCCTTTTGAAGTTTCAATAACAACATGACAGATGCACATAGGACTAATGATTATAATCCCTATGTAGGAAGTGTAACACGATTTATGAACTGTTTGAGGAACTCTCCCGTGGTTCATTGGCTTCACTAACCCTACATTAAAACTACAGGCATCTACTACAGTTAAATATCATTCTATCAACTTTTATACTTGCTAGTACATTAAAACATTCTTGTGGCAGTGACTAAAGTTAAAAGATGGGAACGTTTTTCTCTGCAAGTGTTGCTTAATGTTAGTGTCTGTGCTCATAGAAAGGTCACTAGTGCAGGACTGTACAATATTTAGTAAAAACTGACTACCAAATACTTTTACCACCACCACCAGTTTTAGTACTACAGACAGCACTATCAAATACTCACTTGATGGAAAGAATTTAAATGCTGCAACTTGATGAATAATCTTTTCTTAAACACATTTTCTTCACTCAATAATACATAATAGTTTTCACATTATTAAACAGTGACTGCAAATCTATATGCAGAGCATAACATTTTTGAAGTGGAGGCCAGGTTTCTCAGTTTCTGTGACTCAGCACCTTGTACTGTTGCATCTGATGTGAAAAATATCAGCAAGCTGAAGGTTCTATCCCCACTGCAGGTGATTGGATTCATGTTCTTGCACTAACACTGCATTGTAGCATTTGGTCTGCTGCATTTCTGAGGAAATATGCTTCAGATGAGATATTAAATCATGGTTTTATCTGTCTTGGTTGCTGATAGATTAGATGCTTCCTAAAGGCACCATGAACTTACCAGAGAGGGTATGATGTTATTAAAAATAGATAAAAGTGCAAACAATAATCGATGCCAAATAGCTTAAAAATGTTATGCTCAATCTTTCCCCAATATTCCTACCTGATTTTATATTTCACAGCTATCTACTTACCCTTTCATTTCTTTCCTGACTGTAAATTTGCCATCACCCTCTCCTGTTTAAAATAACCACCATTAATGTTCAGGTACCTTTCAGTGCACTCTGATCAAAAATAGAAATTTCATCAACAAGAAGTGCATACTCTGCCACAAGAAGCTGAAAAATGCAGCTTACCTGTTCAGGTATAGCACTGTTATAGCATGTTTCGGGCTCAGATATGGTCGACAACAGCAATTGGCCTTCTTATATAAGCCGGCAGATCTCTATTTCTCAAGCTCAGTCCATAGCACCAGTATGTCATACATTTTAGTTAAATGTGTTCATATGTAAAACAGAAATTAAGATATTTCTGAAAAAGAAAATAGTACAGTTCTATCAGTTAACAGTCATATATCTACAATGGAATCACTTCTGTAGTTTGTATGTCCTTCTTTCCATTAAATTCAAATACCCGTAGTTTGTATGTCCTTCTTTCCATTAAATCCAAATATCCGTAGTTTGTATGTCCTTCTTTCCATTAAATCTAAATACCCGTAGTTTGTATGTCCTTCTTTCCATTAAATCTAAATACCATCTGAAAAAAATCCTCATGTTCAAAAGACACATCATAAATTCTTTCAGATCTAAAAAGAATAATTTCCATTATATCCTGGACATTTGGACCCAGTTGTGCCACAACATGGTCCCAAACCCCATGGTTTCCCGAAGGAATCTATTCCAGGCTGAGGTACTGAAGCATTGTTCCATTTTTTTTTCTCAAAAAAATTTTTTATTTTTCAAATACATTTGAATGAATTCCATAGAATTTATACATAACATCTTAAATAACTATGTACACTATTTACATTAGCCTGACACTATAGCAGATCTTAATATATACAGTTACTTTATAAGTATGTCCAATCCATTATCAGAATGTCTGATCAATTATTATATACAGTCAATCAAAGATAAGACGTTTCCTCAAGGGTTGTTGATAAATGGCTTTTGATAAATTCTTAGTTCTTTAATTTTAATTTCTAAAAATGCTGTGGTTTTCAGTAGGCTGTAGAAGTCTTCCAAAGTTGGTATTGTTTGTATTCCATCTTCTTGCTATACATTTCCTTGAAATTGCAAGTATAGTCCATACTAGATACATGTTTGACCTATTCAAATGAGGATCTTCGTTCACATTTAATAATACAAGAGCTTTAGTTCAATAAAATGATTCATTAAATAAAGCTTGTCAAAAGTTATTAATACCATTCCAAAATGGCTTAATTCTAACACAATCAGAGAAAATGTGGTCCCAATCTGCATTGTGTACTTGCTCACATCTCCAACATATACCTTTTATGGAAGAATTAATTTTATTGATTCTGTCTGGGGTTAAGAATGCTCTGTGCAAGCATTACCAATTAAAAACTTTCCAGTATTGTATAAAGGATGTATATTTTATCCTTAATAAGATGTTTGTTTTAATATCTTCAGTTAACTTTATTGACTGTCCTTTTGTTATATATTTCCAATATGAGATTTTGGGTGTTGTTTTATAGTTTATCATTATTTTGTAAAATTTTTAAATGCTGTTTCCCATGTCAAAATCATTATATATGATTTCATATGTGTATTTCATAAATGTAGGTATTTCTTTAAATGAAGAATTGTTAATTATTCTACTTAAATCATGCGAATATGACAGAATACTCTATAAAGTTAGCCAATACTGTTGTGGAATTTTGTATGTTGTTTTTATTACTTGCATATCTAAAACTTTTAGTTCTTTGATACATTGGAGCCAACAAACAAATCCTTTCTGTTCCCAGGAATTAATATTTTTTCTATATATTTTATGTGGAAAGTTCTTTGTGACTATAAATGGTGTTAAAAGATCAAACCAGATTTTTAAATCTATATTTGTATTAATAATTTTCCTGAATGAGTCAATGTAATAATTAATCATACGAGTTTTAGTGGGTTTAGTTATGCTATATTGCATTTTGTGTCTTTCGGCTTTTCCTGGTTAGGGGTCGCCACAGCGGAACTCCAGTTCGCTAATGATTGGCAGTAGATTTTTACGTGCCGAGTTGCTGGCCCTGACGCACAACCTTCAAAGAAGGTACACCCATTCACGCATGTCTCCACACAGAAGAAGCTCTAGCTAAGAATCAAACAGGACAATGTCTTACTGTGAGGCGACAATGCTACCGCAGCACCACCACTGCAGTGTCATACTAATACATAAATGCCAAGGCAAATTTATTTTATCTGTTATTTGAAATTTTTTTTAAATCAAATTCGTTTATTGATATTACAGTTAGTAATTCTTTCCAATATGCAGAGTAATTTGGACTCTGAGATTGTTTTAGATACTGATGTTTTATAGATATTTTTATATCAGGAAAGTTTAATCCTCCCTGTTTCCATGGTCTGATATGATGTATTAAAGTTATTCTGTTTCTTTTGGGAAACCTTAAAAATTTATTAGGCATGAATTCATTTCTTTAAGTATATTCCTTTCTGGCAACAGTTGTAATGTCAAGGCTATATATAGGCTCTTGGGCAGTAAAACCATTTTTATTAACTGTAGTTTATCTTCAAATGTTAATATCATTTTGTTCCATTTTTCCACAGAGATTTTATTTGTATTGATGATATTATTGTAGTTTTATGAGACTAATTCATTATTACCCTTGCATAACTCAATTCCTGAATATTTTAAGGTAGATTATTGTTTCCCTATCATGTGATCCCCCTTAATCTGCAGTTCTTTTTTATTTAAAAATAAAAATTTTGATTTTGATTTATTGAAATGAAGTCTTAAAGTCATGTGAAATTTGTCAATTAATATATCTAATTCTTCTAATGTCTCTTTTGTATTAGATAATGTTAGTAATATGTCATCAGCAAATAGCATTACTTTAGAACTGTATTGTTCATAAACATCTATTTCTTTGATTTTTATATTGTTACAAATTGAATCTGCCAATATTTCAATAGCCAGACGATGGCATGGGACATCCTTGTTTAGTACCTTTTGGGGACCTAACTTGACATACTCTAAATTATTTGTACAGATATATATATATATATATATATATATATATATATATATATATATATATATATATATACATATATATATATATATATATATATATATGTATATGTATATATATATATATATATATATATATATATATATATATATATATATATATATATATATATATATATATTCTTTAGGAGATGAACAAAGGATGCAGGAAATTCAAATAGCATTATGATTTTGAATAAATAGTCCAAATTTAGGGAATCAAAGGCTTTCTCTATATCTAAGCCAATTATGACTGTTTCTTTATTTTCTTTATTAACATAATCTATAAGGGAAATTATCCTTTTAATATTGTCATGTGTGTGTCTATGATATATAAATCCAGTTTGATCATTATTTATTATTTTGGATAGTGGTATTTTCATTATGTTAGTTAATATTGTCATGAATATCTTATAGTCATTATTTAATAATGATATAGGTCTATATGAGGTACAGAGGTTTGGGGATTTGTTTTCCTTTAGGATTGGTGCAATTAAGGAATATCTCCAAGAGGGTGATATTAAAGCTTGTGACTGAATTTCTAATAGAGTTTTATGGAAGAGGGATAGTATCTTTGAAGGAAAGAGTTTATATACTTCCATAATTATGCCATCTATACCTGGAGCTTTATTATTTTTACCCTCTTTTATTGTATCTGTAATTTCTTTGTAGGATATGGGTGCTTGCAGATATAGTTTTAATGTTTCTATTTTTTTATATTAGAACATTTTTCATCTAGATTTAATTGATCAATATGTATATTTTCTTTTTGGAAATGTTCCATATATTGATTTCTATAGGTATCAAGACTGTCACCTATATCCGAGACATTGTTCCCTTTCTTTTCATGAAAGATACTTTTAATGTTATTAGCTTTTGATTGTATTTTGATTCTTGTGGATAAATTATATAGATATTTGGGAGAAGTGGCCAAGGTATTAATTTTTAGTTTTTCTAAAGCTAAACTAGTTTTATGCATTAGATTTTCATTGTATTTATTGTTTAATATTTCTACTTTCTTTTTCATCTCCAAATGATTTTGTTTTTTTCAGCTTTTACTGACAAAAGTTTGGATTGTAGATCTAATAATTCAGAATCCCATTCTCTGATTTTTATTTATACCAAGTTAGGGTTTTACCATATATGTAAGCTTTTAATGAGTCCCATATCTTTATTTTATTTATCTCTGTGGTGTAATTAATATCTAAGAAGAACTGTAATTCAGATAATAACCAGGATTTGAACTCTTTAATTTTAGTTATATATGCGGGAATTCTGGAGTTAAAGATTAATGGTTTGTACCCATTTTGAAGTTTTAGTATCAATGACTTGTGGTCTAAAATGGGGCAGGGAGTGATTGAGAAATTAATGAATTTAGAGTGTAAGTCACGGTGAGCAAATATCTATTCTAGTTTGGGTACCAAATCTGTGATCTTGATGGGAGAACAACAAAGATTTATCTTGTTTAAATCTGAAAGTATCTACAAGATGAAATGATTCTACCCACTTGTTTAAAGCTTTTTGATACAGCAGATGTATGCAGCAGTCTTTTATTTGTAGTTTCAGAAATATCAAATATACAGTTAAAATCTCCTCCTAATATTAAGTTGCCTTTATAATTATTGGAAATGAAATCCAAGTGCTTTTTAACAGTTCCTGTTCCAATGCCTGGGAACCAGTATAGATTGGCTAGGGTCCATATTCTATTATATTTAACTATTACTAATGCCATAAGGTCTTCTTTATCTTCATACTTATAAATGATTTCTGGGTTAATCACATGTGTTTTCCATAAAATTGTTACCCCTTTTGTCTTTGTCTTATAAGTTGATTGCGCAAATATCATATTTTCCTTAGGATTCCATTTGTAATTGGCATTTGTTTTGAAATGAGTTTCTTGAAGGAAGACAATTTGTGCTTTGTTCAGTTTTAAATATTTCAGTAGATTTGATCTCTTGCTAGGATTGTTTAAGCCATTGGTATTTAAAGATAATAAAGTTAAATCCATCTTAAGTTATTTAGACTAAGTATTTTTTGTTTTATTGTGACCGGTAAACATTTTCCTCTGATAACTATAAACTATATGTTTGAGCTTTTAAAAGAAATTATCAGTTTTATACTTTGAGTCTTTACCAATAAATTAATGTTTTGCTCAGGCATACTAAAAATGTTTTTGTGAAATGAATTTAAATTAGTAAATAGGTTCATAGGTTCATAGGTTCATACTAGGCTATCTGCCCGAGGGCATTTACAAGCCTAGCCCATCGTTTTGTGGCTTATGCCACCTCTTTAGTATGGGGAACTATACCCATTATTTTGCTGTGCCTCTGTCGAGCAGTGACACTGAGGTAATCCCTGGGGTATATCTGCGATCTCCCATCCATTGGTCAAGATTTCTCTTGAACAAGGCCAGCGAGGTGCTCTGCCTCACATGTACTGGGATTTTGTTCCACAGCATAGGGAGTCTTTGGGTGATGAATCTATCCCTCCAGCACGTCCTATTAATAGCCGTGTCGAGGTTTAAGTCTCCCGCCCTTGTGGCTCTGATGGATCTAGATTTTTTGAGGTGAAGCATATTCATCAAATCTGGGTTTGACATGGCCTTGTATGTTAGGCAAAGGTCACCTCTGAGCAAGCGGTAAGCGACTGAATAGAGCTGGAGTTCTTTCAGTCGGGCAGCATAGGACAGATTTTTGAGACCCTTTATCCTTTTGGTGAGGAACTTTGTGGCCTCTCCAGCTGCTGCAAGTGTCGGGTCAGATACATCCCGAATGGGGCATTGTACTCAATCATTGGTCTGATGAGTGATGAGTAAAGGGAGACTATGACCTCCCTTGATCTAGATGAGAATCCCTTCATGATAAGGTGGGCAATGTAGAAGGTCTTCCTAACCACTTTAGCTACATGGGTGTCGAATGACAGACTACTATCAACCTGGGTCCCCAGGTCCCTGATAACTTCTTCTGTGCTCAGTGGATTGCCACCTATTTGGTAGCTAGGGGTAACCTTGTTTTTCCCAAAGGGTATGACTATGCATTTTTTGGCATTTAACTTCAGGCCGTGGCTCTGGCACCAGTTATCCGTTTCTGTGAGACCCTTCTGAAGGATATCTGTGTCAGATGTGTTTTCTACTATGGCACCCAGTTTGCAGTCATCTGCAAACTTTGTCAGCCATAACCCTCCTGTGTTTGCTTGTACTTCGGAAAAGTAGATGCCAAACATGAGTAGGCCCAGGACTGAGCCCTGTGGGACACCACTTGTGACAGGCTTTGAGTCTGACATGGCGCCAGCAACTCTGACCCTGTGGGTTCTGTCACTCAGCCAGTTTGCAACCCATCTTATGATGTATGGGTTAACATTTAAGCTGATGAGTTTTTCAATGATACCCTAGTGGGGTATTGTATCGAAGGCCTTAGCCAGATCGAGGTAGGCTGTATGGACTGCCTTTCCCTCGTCAATGGCTTTGGTGACTGTTTCGAAGAAGTCAACCAAGTTTAAAAGGCATGATCTGCCTTTGACAAAGCCAAACTGGGTTGGATCCAAAGTCTGCAAATTCCCTATGTCTTTATTTATGAGGTCCATTATGATCCTCTCCATGGCTGTGCAGATAAGGCTTGTCAAGCTAATGGGCCGGTAATTTCCAGGGTCAGTGGAGGCACCGCCTTTGTGAAGTGGGACCACAGTTGCAGTGCGCCACTCCTGGTGCGTATCCAGAGGTAAGACTTTGATTAAACAGCTGTCCTAGCTGTGGGTTTAATTCCTCAGTGAGTTCGTGGAGCACACAGCCGGGGACACCATCAGGTCCCATGGATGCTGTGTTTTTCTTTGGAGAGAGCAGTTCTCACTTGGGCGCTGGAGATGTTTGGGGGTTGCAATTTTTTGGTATAGATTTCTCCCCTTTTGGGGAGGGGAGAAGTTTGCACTGAACCTGTCAGCCAGTATGTTGGCAATGTCTGTAGGATCAGTAATCTTCACATCATTTTGAACTAGTTCTGAGCATATCTGGGAGTTTCCTCCTAGGTTTCTAACATAGCTAAAGAAGGCCTTATGATTGTCTTTTGAGTCTTTAGCTATTTTTCTCTCGAAATTTGCTTTGGATGATTTTATGAGAGCTCTTAGTTTTTACTTATAGTGATCAAGGGTGTCATACCTTTTAAGGATTTTGCTCTATCTTGTAGTAGCTTCCTCCTTTTATTGTAGAGTTTGTTTATGGCTGGGGTCCACCAGACTGGACGCTTGCCTTTGGTACTAAGAGTCTTTGTTTTGTTTGGGATTGCCTTATCCATGCAGTCCTGCAGGTGCTGGTAGAAGGTGTTTGTAAGTGATTCAGCGGCTTGAGTACTGTTTTCCGCCGCTCGGGGCCTTAAAGGAGACCACACTAGTCTTTAGAAGTGTGAAGTCGGCTTTTGAGAAGTTCTTTACTGTGGTCTTTTTATTTCAGGTGGGGTGGGATGAGGACCTCCAGCGAGATTAGTTTGTGATCTGATCTCACCAGTGAGGGGTATACTTCGGTGTTGAACATTGTGCTCCCATGTTCATGATGATGAGATCAAGTATGTTATCTCCTCTTGGGATGGTGACTAGTTGTTCCATGGCATTTGAGTTTATGAATTCCAGGAACTTTTGGGCTAGGGTGTTTGGGCTTGAGTAGTGTTCCCAGTCTATATTAGGGTAATTGAAGTCACCTAGTATGATGGTGTTTGGTGATACATTTATCCCCTCTAGTGTTTTCAGGAAGGCCATGTGAGGTTCCTGAGTTTGTGAGGGTGGCCTGTAACATGCTACAATTTGCAGAGCAGTCTTGCCTATGGTTAATTGCACCTGGATGGTCTCCGATGCATCGTGCGTTGCCACCAGTCTTGAGGTGTGGGTGTCCTTGATGAATATGGATACCCCTCCTTTCTTGGTATTGTCCGGATTTTGGGGCGGACGCATGATATGAGGTAAAACCTGATAGCGCTGGGGTGCTCTCAGGAGCCTTGAACCAGGTTTCTGTCACAGCACAGACATCAATGTTCTCCATACTGAGAAGGGCCTTGAGTGCGTGCATTTTGAGATTTAGACTTCTGGCATTGAGTAGCATTACCCTTAGTTTTTCCTTTTTTGTGTTCTAGGGTGGTAGGTTTAGAATTTGAGCCTTGCCTAAAAAAGGCACTATGGGGGTGGCAAGAGCCTTTGCCAATATCCAGAATCCCAGGGGTGACAGGTGCAAGCCGTCCCTTGAAGCAGCGTGGCTTGTCCAGCATGTCATCCCAGGCAGACAGATACTGGATCCCCTTTGAATGACACCAGTGTTTAAGCCAATTGTTAAAGCTGATCATCTTATCTCTGTATTGTGGCATCACTCTTGGTGAAGGTAGGATACTGCTCAAGGTCAGGGTCATACCTGCCTGGGCTACATAATCAGAGAGCTCCTCAACGTCTCTTTTCATGTAGTCCAAGGAGTGCGTCTCAGGTCGTTTACACCAGTGTGGACAATGACTGAGTCATATTTGTACTTGCTGTTGAGAGACCTGAGTGCTTGCATTATGTGGCGGATTCTAGCGCCCGACAGGCAGCTTACTGTGACCTTCTCCTTACTCAGTCTGGTGAGCGGGACGTCAGTGTGTCTGACTATGGAGTCACCAATGACTAGTGTGTCTGGCATTGTGTTTGGCCTTAAGGGCTGTGACTGTTTGACACTCTGACTATGAGGTCTATGTGTTGCAGGTGTTGTGTTCTGAGGTGGTGGTTGTTTGGGTGTCTGCTTTGGTGGCCTCTGCTGTTTTGGTAGATTTTTGATCAGAGCCTCCGAGTATGTCTTTGTGTGTTTATGTGTATGATTTGAGGTTGTAATGGTGCTATTTGAGACTGGGTCTATAGTGTGTGTGGTAACCTTCTCCTCCTGACTGGTCTTGCCAGTCCTGTGTTGAGAGAGCTCAGCCTCCAGTTTGGCCGTATAGTTGCATCTCTCGCATGTATTTGTGTTTTGTGGGAGGAGGAGAGGGTTGTCTGTGTACATGAGGCAATTGTAACATTGCCTCAGTATTCCCAGGTTCACCAGCTGAGCAGGAGAGGATACTAGCAACTGATCCCTCGACATGCTAGAAGGATAGACAAAAACTTTAAAAAAGATTCAGGGGGACGTGGGTGACCGAGAAATGGGGGGTTACCTTTTTGGGGTACTATCTATGACAAGAGTGCCGTATCAAGGTAATAAGTACTGTAGGAGCAAGTGTTAACAAAACTAAGATCCACACTAGCCATGGAATGAAAATCATTCCTAATCTGATGGATAAACCTAAATCCATCAGATTATCACTCATACCTTGACAATCCAGAACATCTGAGCTCCATAAATTGAATTATCATATGGAGAATATTTGTAATAGTAATAAGCAATATTCATGTTATTTTGAACAGGTATAGTACTATTGTAGATTAGACAGAATTCTAATACAATATAAATGTCTACTTATTGTATAAGCAATTAATATTTATATGAAAGATAGATGACAAGCAATTCAATTATAGTAAAGTAGGATGTATCATATATAAAACCTCAGTAAAAGATTATAGCACACAGTTATTCAACATATTCACCCTTATTGATGAAGTCTTTCAAAACTTATTACTTAATATAAATAGATGGTAATAATATTTATACCTAATGTTTATAGTACAATGTGTTTTACTGGATATATTGTTTGTTGCTAACTTACTTAAAGCATCAAGTTTATTTTTTGTAAACATTGATGAAAGTTAGTGCATTTTAATTATCAGTGCACCCCTCTTCCCCCCATTTCCTACACATAAGGATTTTCATATCTGTCATTTCTTATTATAAAATGAGTGAAATTATAGGTTAAAAACAACAAATTCACTTATTGTGATTAATGATTACAAGTTCCCTTTCCATATTAATAAATTGTCATTTTATGGCATATACTGAAAGTTTTTAGATTTAAATGGCAACATTCTATTTTGTATAATCAGCAAAAGTTAAACTGAATGATTATTGTTGATTTAATACTATTTGTTCAGAATGTGATTGTTACATTCTGTGACATTCCTAATCCAGGCTTTTATTGTTTTTCTTGAACAACTTTGTCAGTTTGATGTCATGTATAAAACATTAGTTACCTTGGTAACCATTTAAGTATCATGTATGGTCAAGATGGGTTACAAAACCACAATTCAAGTTAAAGCAATTATATGACTTGTTATGCACATTTACTTATATGAGAAAATCATCATGTTTCCCCTTGATGTTCAATATAGTGTATGTAATTTATGATAAGTTAAAACAATAGTGTTATTATAGACAAGCCCATGTTATTAAACTGAGTGTCTATTGTCAATTTAATACTATTTGTTCAGAATATGATTGTTACATTCTGTGACATTTCAAGTTCAGGCTTCTATTGTTTTTCTTGAACAACTTTGTCAGTTTGATGTCATGTATAAAACGTTAGTTACCTTGGTAACCACTTAAGTATTATGTATGGTCAAGATGGGTTACAAAAACTACAGTTCATGTTAAAGCAATTACACGACTTGTAATGCATATTTACTTATATACTTATAAGAAAATCATTATATTTCCTCTTGATGTTCAATGTATGTGTATGTCATTTATGACAAGTTAAGACAGTAGTGCTGTTATACACAATCCCATGTTATTAAATCCTGTCTTTAATATCTAAATTCAGCATACTGCTTCATCTTATATGACAATTATATATTTTATGTCTAGATTTACTAAAATCATACATTTCATAACTATTGTGTATGGACATCAGGGCTATTTGGGCAATAAACTTAATATAGTGTATCAAAAAGGGAGAAATTGGAAAGATATATTTGAGTCCCACATACGTTCTTGTGTAGAGGAGGTGATGAAAAAATGTGGGTCTTGGCCTTATTGCTCCTATATTTTTGAGGCTGGACATTTTATGATTAATAATGTGAATGTGAAATTGTATGGAAGATTTTCATGTGATACTGAGATGATGTTTTATTGTGCCCCATGCTTGAGATGTCTGTGTTTTTATACTGGTAAGACCAAAAGGAAATTTAGGAATAGAATATATGAGCATTTAAGAGACATTAAACTGAAAAAGGTCACAAATTTGCTTGCAAAACATTGTTTGGAAAAAAAAGGATCATTCCTTTAAATTTATTATAGTGGAAGATTTAGTAGTTAATGAAAGGGGTGGGGCATGGACTTTGATGCTGGAGAAGTGTGAGTTGCTGTGGCAACTGCGATTGCATGCAACTCACTGGTCCGGCTTGAATGAACATGCTTCTATCTCCTGCATGGTAAAATTAAAAGCATTGGAGCAATAATGATTTTATTATATTATATATTTTTTATTTTAGCTAAACTGTTTTTTATAAGTATTTTTGCCAAGTTTTTATTGTATTTTTTTTCTTCTAAGATTGAGTGTTCCCTGGTTTTATGAATGGGAATGATTTCATGTATTCTGATTGGCTGAGCTGGGGTGTGTATGTAATCAGCTGTAATGATGTTCCATTACAAATTCGGTTTAAATTAAAAGAAGGTAGTTGTATAAATTTTATCTGAGGAAGTTTCTGAATTAATGGAGAAAAAAGCGCTTATGTTTAAGTGTTTTTATTGGAGTAAAGTGTTATTTTTCATTGCAGTCTTGTGGTCTTGCATTCCTGTTTTACCAGATAGCAATTTATTTTCAAATGCAAAATATATTATTTTGGTAGTTGCAAGCAATCGGGACAATAACCTGTAGGTGTGCAATGATATTGCGTATGTCAGAATATTTTTAGAGCTCAACCTTGAAGTTGCAGCCAGTTTTTCAACAGCCAGGGACAGGGTATTCATCTCTTTAAAATTATAATCTTCCTTTCTCTCTGGTGGAAGGGCATAACTAAATACCTATGTAAATAAATAAATAAATTAAACAAGTTGTATAGTGCTGAAGCACGTTCATTGGGATATGGAGCAGTTTTTATGCTTTTTTTCTGCTTTGCCTTGATGAGGGTCCCAAACCTTTCAGCTTCAGCAGGAAACTGTAAATTGTCTTTCTTTCTCTCTGGATTTTTTTTTTTAGTTGTGGTTGCTTTCTTTCTGGCATTTTGTCTGTAATGTAATCACAACATTCCCATAGACAAAGCCACATTAACAGAACAGAAAACAAGCAATGTTAACAATTTTCATACATTGTATGCATATTTTTTTCTATTTAACAATTTTCATTCACTCTAATATTACAAGTATTGCTCATTTCCTGCCTTCCCTTAAACCTCACTCCTCCTCCTGAACATTGTTACCCATGTATTGTTCTCACAAATTCCATTGTTTCTAATTTATCTGCTTATTTCCATTTCTAAATATTGAACCTCGATTTCTTTTATCACCTTTGCAATATTCAGTACTTCAATTACAGCTGGTTTAGATTTTCATATCCATTTTTTAGTAATTTTTTTGGCAGCAAATAGCATTAATCTAAGTAAGGCCTTATGATGTACAGGCAATTCAGAAACTGTATCACAGCTCAAAAGAATCACTTCCTTAGTTGCAGCCATTTGGTCCTCCAACATTTCTGACAAAGTACTGTCTAGGGATTCTTTTTAAATCTTCCAACTAGTTTCACTGTCAAAAAATATTTTCCCAGTTACCTTGCACTTTTTCCTGTCAACTGTTCCAGCATTTGCTATCGACCTTAGGAAATAAAATCTCTGAAGTCTGCTTGGGTATAAAATACCTCTGCAAGCTCTTACAAACAAAAAATATTAAACCTTCTAGAATTTGTTGCATAATTGGGAGCCATACAGCAGTCCTCCCATTAATCCTTTGTAAATGGCCTTTCCATTCTCTTTTCTTAATCTTTTCTAAAATTTTCTGATCGATCCTTACAGGTATTTTGCAATATTTTATATGTATTACTACTTATCTCTTTTTTAACAGCAGCGTCTGTTCTATACTCAGCTGAAAACTCAACCAGAGCTGGTCTCTGACTTAACATTCCCCTAAGCTTTTCTCTTTGTATCCTTGAGATAAAGCCCAGAAAAGGGAGACAGTTCCTAATTTGCAGTCCAAACGTCTGATCGGGCTCATCCCACTCCATCACCTTCCCTTCTATAGTTATTTGATTCCTGTATCTTGGTTTCTTTGCCAATTTTCTCAAGTAAATTCTATCTCGTTCTTGCTTATTCTCTGTACCACTACTTGTACTCATCCCTGTTGTCAAGATCTACTTTCTCCTTTCCAGTGTTGTTGGCTTTGTTCTTATAATACTTTCTACTACTTTATGAATATAAAATGATGTGTGGTGGTTGTTATTTTACTTAAGAATCTGCATCCAAAGTCATCTTCTCTATATATTTCTCAAGTGTCCTCTTAGTTCATTGTCATCCCTTTCCACTTTGATTTATAACCTTCTGCTTGTGTTGTGTATATGAATGTAAATGCATAATCTTAATATATCCATTCAAATCACATAAAACTAAACCACCTTGCTCTTTGGGAAATATAGACTTGCCCCATTTAACTCTTGCCCTCTTCCTCTCTGAAATAAATTAATTCAGCTCTTTATTATTATTATCCACAACTTCTCCTCTGGTTGATAAAAATTGTCACCTGATCATGAAATTAAAGGAATTAAAAATGTTTCTCTGTATCTTACTATCCGGATCTTTAATTATGATGTTCTAGTTTCCCAGTTTTTATGTTATCTTTTGTTTAGTCTCTTCCCACATATCTTTATCTGAGATAACATAATCTGTATTAGTACATACACCTAAATGCTTCCACTTATCATGTACCCATAAACATGAATATCGCTGAATCAATTCATATGTGGTATATAGTTTACAGCTATTGCCTTTATTTTCACTTCATTCATTTTATATTCCTAAAAGACTTGAAACTGTCTCAATGTGTTCCACAGGACTGTAATGACCTTTTATGCATTTATCAAGTACAAAATAACATCATCTGCAAATAAAGCTAACTTTTCTTGATTACCATACCATTAATATCTTTGAATATGTGCATTCCTTATTTCCTTTGCCAGTGGCTCTAAATTTAAAGCAGATAACAAAGGGGAAATGGGGACACCCTTGCCTGTTCCTCTCTTCAAACACAACTTGTCTGAAAGGAACTCACCCCACCTTAATTCTTATTTGTGACCCTTCACATTTTCTTCTAATTAACCCTAATATTCTATAAGAAAATATACATGTTTAATTGCCCTACTCATAAAATTCCATCTGACTCTATTGAATTGTACCTCTGCATCATGACATCTGCGATAGTGGTATTTTCTTACATTCCACTTCCCTCTGACTGAATTATCTTTTCTCTATTAATGTTGCTAAATCTCTGCCTTATCTCCACAAAACCACATTGATCCATATCTATCAATATTTACAGCACCTTTGCCATGGTCTTAACTAGTATAGACATAAACACTTTATAACTATGATTTTAAAATTGAAATGGGCCTATATAAAGCTTGGTCTGAAAGACTGTTACGATAAGAAATAATGCAAAGACAAGCAAACATAATAGATGGCTATACAGATATAATATTATTCTGAATCACATCTCAAAGGGGACCAATAATTTTCTAACATGATCCCATGGAAAAGACAAAAATAACCCTTCTTATACCTTAAAAGACGTTGGGTATAGTATGAGGAACATGAGGTTTGATGCAGTTTTAGCAAATCAGAATCTTACAACTGCACATGCTATTCACATGAAAAGTATGTGTGTGAGTATATCATTGTTATTTTACTAAATAAGGAAAGGTGAATCTGATCATATCTTGAACTTTGTCTACCATCTTACAGTCATGTTTAGTGAACTACTGCACTTGAGGAAACTTCATTAGGATAAGTTATGGCATAGGCTCCTCTAGCATCTTTATGTTGTTTTCTTAGTACTATCTAGAAGTTGCCCATCAGCTATTTTCTTCCTTAATTCAGTTTAGTAACACAGCTATAGAATTTGCCCAAGGCAGAGAGGAAACATATGCCAGCTGCTTTGCTGTGTAAGAATAAGAGGAAATGAATGCAATGTTTCATTTCAGGATCCAGTTAGAGTATTTTAAAATATACCTCTAAGCATTCAAAATTACTGTAGATAGAACATTCACTATAATATGTTTTTTTTCTGCTCCCATTACAAGCTGTTTACCCCCAATGGGTAATACAGCCAACACTGCTTTTTTGTGAGATGTTAGTGGTTTCCCTCCTTTTATAGTACTGTTAATAAAAACTTTCCATATCTTTACCAAATTGTAACAATCCTACCTTCAAGACTTCTAAAGAAATACCATCTGTTCCTGGAGACTTCCCTGTTGATTGATTATATATCGCTATTATTATCTCCTCTCTTCCTATCTTAACTACTAGTTGTTGAGCCTCTTCTTCATATAACCATAGCATAATTAAGTCTTCCATGAATATTTGCATTTGTGCTTTTTCTCGGTTTCCACATTCTTTGCTTTATCTTAATTTTCATTATGAAATATTTCTAATACCTCTATAGGATATCTGATTATTTTTTTTGTCATAGATACACCAAGTTTGAAAGCAACACTTTCTACTTTCTGCTGGTTAAGTCATGCTAAAAGGCTTTCTGCTTTGGAGTTATCAACAAATATTTTTACTTTAGTACTCTGCAGTTGATCCTTGTTCAGTTCTGTCTGATTACCCTTATTTTCACTATGTTAACCTGTAATCCCCCCAAATAATTCACATTACATCTTTTCCATATTTCATTTCTATTTTATTTATACCCCATTTTTAAATTACATTTTCATTTTGTGTCACTCACTAGCTATCCATTCTAAATTTCTAGCTTTCTTAATAACTAACAAATAATTTTCACTATCCATTGTTTAAATTCCTCTCTTTTTAATAGGTATATTTAGAAGTGGCTATGTCTCATTTTTGCTTCATTACCCTACATTTTAATCTTAGGTTTTATCAGTGTGTGATCTTAAATAGTTATTGCATGCATGTCAAAGCTTTCAATTAAATACACATGCTGTTTTAAATATATATTTCTATCCTGTCTAGCCCAATCACTGTACCTTGGGGAGTAATGCCAAAATTCTGTGGGACTTCTTATTACTGCATTCAAATATTCTATACTAAATACGCTCATATACTTCTTCAGAAATGCAATAATTTCTACTCCTTCTTTAAGACTTCTAATCACATCAACAGGCTCCATCTCATAAAGCTGTCATTCATCCTTCAGGATGAAATTCTTTCCCCATCCAACATGAAAGAATGGGAGATTTTTTTTAGCTTGTACAAATGCAACATTACATACATATATTTTACATAATTACTTGTGCAATGTGACCTATGCTGTAATATATATATATATATATATATATATATATATATATATATATATATATATATATATATATATATATATAGCACCTTCATTCAATTTCTTATTGTTTAGCACAACATGACATCTTGTATTCTATCATATCTACTATTAAACATCCAAACATTTCAAATTCAGCAAAAACAGTCACCTAAAAAAATCCAATGCAAATAAATTATTTATCTATTCTTTATAAAGGATCTAATTTATTTCTAGGAAAATTATATTTATGACTTACCTCCAAGAATTATTGAGCAATGCAACATTTCTAAAATGTAAGGAACTGGAGTTCAGCAACATCATACATACATTTTCTTTCTACCATACTTTTATAATATGTCAACCCTTTTCAAGAAAATTCTGATAGCTCATCCCTCAAAAAGAGCATTTATTGGTTAATTCCGTCCTATTTGTTATTTCATGAAACACAACTTACCAGCTTGGCTCAAACATGACACTTTATTATTATTAATTGGCACCTATGTTTGTCTATTCGACTACAAGGTATAACTCAACTGACACAACTTCCTCCGTACTTTAAATTTTAAATCAGTGTGTTCATTACGTGTATAATTTTGTCCCATTTTCCTCCTTTCCAACATCTATATGCAAAAAACTCTGCAATAACTGCAAAAATGAAACGGTTCTGACGCTACCTGACAAGATTATTAACATGAATTGAAAAATAAAAGTGAAATGGATATTTAACTTAGCCTTAGGTGCATCTTGAAACAAAATGACCAAATTTATGGGATTTAACCTATTTCCTTATATACTTATGAAGAATATCTCCATTAAACAAGATTCTAAACTTTAAAATATTAGATAAACACACAAAAAATATGCTCCCATTCCAATTATATGTTTTTTGTAAACAATATTTTTTTTTATCAAAAAGGCATCTAATTTGTTTCCAATCTAATTCTCTATCTCTTCTAACATAGCCCACCATTGTATTCCTACTGGTCACGTGGTTCTAGATGTGAGTACTAATACTTTAAACTTATCTATACTAAACTATACTCTACCTAGCTTTCCCTTAAATCTATGACCAATATATTTATGATAAATCCAGGATTGTTTAAAAGTTGCTGCATAAAAAGCATCATAGATGAATAAATAAATAATACAGATAAAATTGATGGACAGTCTGTGCATTTAATAATAAATCATTTGCATTTAATATTACTAATGGAAAGACTTCTGTCTCAAAACCTGTATTAGCTACAATCTTATACCACAGATGTACAACTAAGATAATATTGTGCTAAGAGGACATCCTTGTGTTACTCCCTTACACATAGGTACCATTCCTCCAATATATCCATTCAACACTGACCTTAGATAAACATAGGAATATGCTTCTCTTAACCTGTTACAAAATTTAACCCATAACCCTAACTTTTGACTCACCTTTATATTTGGACTTGGTGGCTTATTTAACAGCACTAGTTGTGAGTTTACAGGGATCTTAATTAAACATAACAGTGAGCTGTCTGATGAGTTATCACAATATATTATCGAGTTAAACAGATCTATTTGAAAGGCTGATAAGCCCCATGCTTACATTATCAAGTGTATCAGAAATTATCACAGATTTGGGATGTATAGCTAGGCTTAAAGTGGACCAAGTGGTTGTTAGCCTAGCATGCGTATATTGGATTAAATTGGTTCAGAGAGATGTTATTGGCATCTGGATTGGTTATTAATGCTGATATGGATATAGTTTGTTATTTTATGGAAATAAACACGAATCTAAAGAAAGTGTGCCAATAAGTCAAAGAATCAAAAACAAACTAAAGCACACACCTGGAGAGAGAAAACGGTAAGGTCCAAGAGGCTTTATTAATAAAGTCTCTTAGACCTTATTGTTTTGTCTCTCCAGTTGTGTGCTTTAGCTTATTTTATGGAAAAGTACTACAGACTAGTCTATTTTTATTTGAAGGGGATTTTTTTAAAAAAGGACTGTGATGTTGCTATGCATGTCCCATCAACCCTGATGTTTCTAAATTTAGTTTCTTTTTTTTTTCCTGTTGGGAAAAATGTGCTTAATAACCTATTCCAGGATTAGTTATGTGTTTATTTCAGGTATGTGGATGATATTTTTATTATTTGGTGTGGTTATGAAAAACAGTTGAAAGAAATGGTTCTTTATTGAATCGCACCACAAATGATTTTGAGAGTGACTTTTGCATGTTTTAATACAGCAAGTTGCTTTGAATCTACTGTTTTCAGAAAACTTATTTTTGTAAATAATGACATCTATTCTAACAGTAGCATTTAATTTTGAATGACAATGCATTTTATAAAGAGACAGATGTTCTCAAACAAATATTTATTGATAGGTAGTAGCCTATAGAATTGATTTATAACTGTATTTCTGAAGTCAGTAGTTCACTCCCATTTTGGTAAAGAGTAAGCAAACCACAATTAATTTTAAAGTCATGGGGCACATACATAAATAATGTGGTCTTGGATTTTTTTTTTTTTTTACAGATAATGTCTGTTCAAGAAATATTGAAAAAAAAACACAGGTATCTTTTATAAACAGCAAGTGAGCATGGTTATAAATTTAAGGATAAGCCATACATTTGCTTATAGAAAAGGAGTAGGCATAAAAGTATTTGGGACTTCAAAGAGGTTTTGTCCCAGGGAATAAGAAACAGGGCATATTTTTATATTTATTTATAAATTCATTGTATTTATTTACATATATATTAGTAACAATTGTTACTAATGTAAAGATAAAAATATCAGTAAGTTGATTAATATATCTATTATTGGATGTACATTTTATGCTTCTAGAGACATTAATTGTAGTACACAGGGTATGATTCATGTGGCTATTTGTGGTACATGTCCTGCATTTTATATAAGGAAAACTGCTAATGCCTTAAAATGTAGCTATATCAGCATTACTGTTATGTAATATTGGTAGGCAATGAAGACAATGCTTTATACCAACATTCTAAGGTCTGTTCAGATTTTAAGGATTTTTTTTTTAATTTTTTATCCTTGAAAAGGTTGAGACCGTTAATAGAGAGGGTGGTTGGAGCAATCATATTTTATATTATGACGTGTAGTTGAGTGTTTTTTTTTTAATTTATTAAATTACAGTTTATGAGTCTGTATGTGGAGAATGATTGATGGTTTTGTCATGTGATTTAGAAGACATATTAAAAGTCTGTGCTTTTTCACTAACATTCATTCTGATTAAGTCTGATAATTGGAAAATGGAAGTGCTCAATACATTAAAGTATTCTGGTGAAAAAAAAACAACTTTGTTTTTTGCTTTTACTGGCTTTTGTGTTATGCAGGTGGCATCTTGGCTCTTGCTTTTTTTGTTCTTTTGTAACATGTAAAGCAAAGCCTCAGCAGAAACTTTATCATATGCTTTATTGATCTCTAACATCCTTTACTAACTTAATCGTTCTCCTAAACTCAAATTTCAAGAATATTCATTAACCAACTACAAGATATTTCACATTCCACTACCTTTGGTTAGTCCTCATATTTCATTAAGAATAAAACTTTTTGTCCTAGACAGAACACTTTTTTATGACCTGACAAATTCTGAGGCTGCTTTTGATAATTAACAAAAAAATTCCAACTCCAAGAAATTAATACTGTATTACAGCAAAGCTTTCGGATATAAATCCTTCTTCAGTGCATTATACAGTCTGTAACATTCTTTCAGTTTTTGTAAAACAAGACTAAAATCATGTGATCATGGCCAACTAATCACATCATCTCTACAATAATTCAATTAGTATTTTAGGTTAGAGTATGTATTTATAAATTGAGCTGAAAGTTTAAATACGTTTTAAGGAAGCTTTTTAAGGAACTGCTATATCTCTAAGCTAAAATATTAAGATATAGTGAGCCCTTTGGTTTTCAAAGTTAGTATGACAGCAGTTCTGTAGGAGTAGTGTATACTGTTACTTGTGGCAGCTGTGAGAGATTTTATGCAGAGGACAAATCTCACAAGCTGTTTCAGAGAATACATGGACATCTCTTTGCTGTAAAATCCACATATATCACATTTTGTCCCTGTCCATATTCAAGTGTAACATGGATCTATGGATGGGAACAGAAACTTTACCCCAGGACTGTCCATTGTACTACTAATAGACAGAGACTGCTCTTAGATGCTTTATCCAATGTGTGCATCACTTCAAATTATGTATGGTATTATCCCAGTTATTTTCATTAGAGGTAATATAAATTATCAATCATTGGATGGGCAAATGGTTGGTAAAATAAATTATCAACCATGGGATGAGCCAGTCTCTAACCAAATGGAATGGTTTAATTCACGATAAAAAAAAAAGGAAATTGGCTAGGCTTTAAATGGCCCAAAATGGCAGCTAGCCTTGTACTTACCTATAAACCTATGAACCTATAAGACAGGACATTATTTTATGCCATCTTTGTATGCATTTTATTTTAAGTGCATTAACTTCAGAAAATCAAAAATTGTGTTGTACTTCACATTCAACCAGACACACGAGGAGGTGACACAGAGACAGATTTTTGGGAATTAAATAGTTGCAGTGGCAGTTAAAGCTAAATGCAAACAGAGGTCTGATTAACTGGGGATGCTGCTTTCAGTGTGCCTTCATTTTGGTCAAACATAGTTTTCAGATTATAGATGTGACATATTTTTAAGGGGAAAATATTCATGTGATTCTAAGATGGTGGTTTATTTTGCACAGTGTGGGGACTGTCCAGCATTTTATGTAGTAATGACATTTAGAAAACTAAAATAATGCATTTATGAATATATGGCTGATATTTGCAAACACACTAATGCATTATATAAACATATTGAAAAGGAAAGTTCACATAGGTTTGATTTTCTGGTCATAGAGCAGGTTCAGAGAGATTTATAAGGGGTAGCAGTAAAGGAACATTTAGGTAAATGTGAACTTGAATGGCAATTACTAGTTTTCCTGGACTTAATGATGCATGCTCTATTAACCCTGTCTTGAAACTGAAACACTATACATTGCAATGAATTAATTATTTGATGATTACTATTGGTCTGATGAGATCATGTGGCAGAAGGTTTTAGTATTTTTAAATGTGAAGTTTTTACTGTTCTTTGTTCTGATGAATTTCCTTTAAGAGGAACAAAAGCGATTTTCTTAATAAAGTGTCGGGGTGATTCTGACCATGATCTGTGCATCAAGCAAGTGTTCTGCTGTTTTACAAGTTTGTTTGGTTACTTGTTATTTTTTTTTGTTTTGTTTTATCAGCACCAGATATTAATGATAACATTAGCATTAAAAGTGTTCACAAGTTAAGGGCCACTGTAATTTGAATAACACTTCAAGAATGTATGCATGATGTAGTCATTGTTTACACAGTATGACATAATGTGTATATATACAGGTATTTTGAAAATGACATTTTCACATTCTAACATAACATTTAACAATAAGATTAAATGAGAAATGAGGTTTGATAACAAATCAATTTGTCCAGGGACATCTTCAGGTGAGGGTTTATGTGGAACTAGTAGTTGGAATTAAGAGGGTGGGGGGATGAAAGGGTTAAATGGGAATGAGGGATGACTAAGAGGAAATGAGGTAAGGGTAGGGAGGGGCTTAAGTGGTTTATGCAAGTGTAACTGGGTAAGGAATCACATTTTGACGTGAACTGATGCTGTTTATTTGGTTGAATGGTAATTCTAAATGGTAAATGAAGTGAGTGGAACGCTGCTTCATAAGTAAAGTAAGCGAGTGGATGTATGGATGTTGCTTACTGTATCAGGATGAGTGAGGTCACGCTGTCCTAGTTAACATTACATGGATGTTTATGCTTGATTAATACCAATCATACTGTGTTTAAGTTGTAATTAATAAATATTTGTTAACAAAGTTATGTTATAGAAGTTTAATAAAGATTGTCAAACGTCATTCGGTGTGATGTTTTTATTGAAGTGGACCAGGGCAAATATTACTTTATTGGTTGTGTTATATGACAAGGTTTCTATGAATGTTGTTTTAAATCCTGGTCAATGAGCCTTCTTATTTACTATAGAGATGGAACCAATAAGTAATGTTGTGGAGTAAACAAAAGTCAGATTGAGTTGAGAACATTTTTTTCCTAGATATTTTGTTGGTTTACTTTTGAAAATTTTCCTTAGTGTATTGTCTATAATGCATTTTCAGTCTCCAATGCTAAATCATATATTGTTTCTGATGAAAAATATGCTATCACTGAGATCTGAGGAAGTGAAATGATGGTTGCCCAAAAAACATATATACCTGTACATCCATGGAAGTCCCCCCCATTTGCAGATTTATGAACTGCAGTTTAAATTGCGATTGATCCAAGCAAACTGCTATCTATCTTGTTCCCTCTTTGTGTCACTGGATCAGCCCTCATTGCTTCTGCAAAGGTATAAGGACTTTTTGATGGTCCTAATAATATGACATCTGGCTCCTGGTTAGAGACAAGACTGGCCAAACTGTTTCCAATAATGTCAGGCTACTACAAATAATTGCACTACTTCATGTGGGCTGGAACATACTTGTAGTGCACTCAGCTGTAACATTGTGATCTCCTGAGCAGAATACTGTTAGGGTTCAACAAACTGATTGGATTTCTGTTTTTTTTTTCTTTTCTGCATCATATTCAAGCAATAATGCTCAACATGGTGTGTATTACTGTGTAAATAATGCCTGTCCACAGGTGTTCTGAGGCCCAATGCCACAGTGGGTGGCAGGTCTCTGAACCACTGGAAGAGCATTATTTATACAGTAACACATACCCTGGAGGGCATCATTGTGCTTAGAGAATGGACTGTGAATAAAACTGCTGTGTTTTCACTTATTTTTTATTACTGTATTACTATAATTGTTATTGTTATTATTATTATTTATATTTTTGATGTAAAATAGTTCCTCTGCCTAATGTTTCAAACTTTATGTAGTATATGTAAATGGTGTTGGAGTATTTTACATCCAAAATATAAGATTTTCAAAAAAAATGTCCAGACAATTACCTAATTTTTTGGATCATTACTAATTGAATTTTTGGTGTATTGGCAAATGTTGGTGAGTTAAATCAATGAATAATGACATACATTTGAGTTTCAGACAGTATTTCCTACAGAAAATGCATGCTAAAACAAAACCTTTTATTCTAGCATCATTTTAACTTTAGATCAGCAATGTTTAAAATTTGTTTGTATTTTTAACCTTTGTTCTTCCCATACCTCTAAGCTCAAGAAATCTGGACAAATTACAAAATATTGGAGTGACAAAGGTCTAAAATTAGGGATGGATTTAAAATATTGCTCTTATAAACTTAAACAGTTGCTCTGCTAACAGGATTTGTGTTGGCATGCATTTTATAAAGGATGAGAAGTCTAAAACTGAAATGTATGTCATTATTTAGTGACTTTAATCCTGAACTCTTTGCCAGAAAAAAACGAAATTTTATGAGAAACAATCTGATAAATAGCAGGCAGAAATCTGGGCATTCTGTAAAAATCTGGACAGTTGTGAGGTATGGTCTCTGCTTTATTTTAGGCTTTATCCAGATTTCTTGAGCTAAGATGTTTAGAAGTACACATACCTCTTACCTATTGCTGCCACTGGTCGCTCGCGCTCACTCTCTCCTACACAAAAACTTGCACACTTCCGATTTCATGCATACAAGCATGCATACATCGACACACACAGACAGAAACTTAAATGTTTCTTTTACTTTTACACTCACTAAACAGCAAAATCACTGCTTAGTGAGGGTAAAATAATGACTTGATCGATCTGACTGTCATTTCATGCACGTATATACTCACACGCACAAACATAAACAAAGGCTTACCTGGTTAACAAATGTATAAAATAAAACAAAAATAAAACATAGTCTAGTGAAGAACCAAATCAGACAATTCAGTGATGTGTAGCAGCAACTTTGGCTGGTGTGTCACTCTGCCGTGCAAAACACTGACTTATTTCATAGGTTAGGTTAAGGAAATATTCACAACTTGTCGAGGACATTTATTCAGTGTTCAGTGACTATTCTCCTGATTTCCACATTTGCTAGAAAGAATTTTGGATTGCTTGAGGGGAGGCAGAGCTTTCTCCACACATGGAGGTTCTTCTCCTGCTCCCTAGCAAAGTGCATATGAAGACAGGACCTACCACAGAGGGATTTTTGAGCCAGCATGTTGTAGAGAAGGGATAGTATGGCTGAATATTAAAGTTGTAGTCCTCTGAAGCTGCAGTGGAAATGCAGAATAATTGTGGGGTTCTGAAGACAAGATACCAACACTTAACTCCAACTGTATCAACATGTTCTAACTACACTTTATTCGAAGCCTTAAACACTTTTACTGTGTTTATGAGACATTAAGATGTCATATGTAATGTGTATGCACAGACAGCTTTATCAGAAATTTTAAACATTTATACTGTATCATGGACATGCAGATATATTTGTAGGTAAAAATCTGTTCATAAAAAGCTACTCTAACAACTCTATGAGTGGCACAAGGCCATTTGCAGGCCAACTAACAACTTTTCCAAAAAGTAGATTTCCTTGTGTGATTCTTTGCAAATGTTGAAGGCAAATTGCAGTTAAGGAACTATTTTTTGATAATAGCTCCAGAACACAAAAACTTTTAGCACAACGACTTAGGCAACAGAACATTGAAAGAGTTGTTGACAAACTTAGGGAAGCCATGACAAGAAAAACAACCAGAGATCCTGTCGAGGTGTTAGAGATATTCTGGAAATTTTATGAAAATTTGTATAAAGAACAAAAATGTGCAAATCAAGAAAGAGAAGAAATTGAAATATGTATGCAATACTTAATTATGCGAAGGTCCCAGGTAGTCAAGGCTCAACAATTAACAGTTAAGATAGGAGTTGATGAGATAAAACAGTAATGTATGAAAGTCTCCAGGAATAGATGATATTCCTGTGGAAGTTTAGAAGCTAGGAGTGAAGAAAGTGATAAAGATCTGGAAGGTTTTATTTAACAGTATTTTAAAAGGAGGGGAAGCGCAAACATCTTAGAATAAAGTTGTGTTGGCTGTGTTGGCTAAAGTTGGTAAAGACCCTTCAGATCCAGTTTCATATATACCCATTTCAATTTTAAACCATGATTGTAAAATGTTTATTTCTAAACTTGCTAAAAGAATGGCAAAGTTCTTATCAAAATTGATAGTCATGGATCAGTGTGGTTTTGTGGAGGGGAGGCAAACATTTGACAACATTAATAGAACAATCCTGATCCAGAGGAATGCAAAATGTAAGAAAATACCTCTGCTGTTTGTGGGTTTTGATGTAGCGAAAGCATTGACAGAGTAAGCTGGGATTTTATTAGTCTGGAACTGGAGGCATTTGCATTCCATGATGCAAAATAAGGTTAATTAGAAGGATATATAAAGGATCAGAGACAACAATTAAAGTGATTGAGTTCCTCTCAGAAAAGCTGTGTTTGAACAGCGGAACCAAGCAGTGATGTCCTCTTTCCCCTTTGTTACTTGCTTTATTTTTAGAGCCATTGGCAAAGAAAATATGGGACTCAGAAATACAAGGATATAACTGGTATGGTAATCGAGAAGAGTTGGCTTTATTTGCAGATGATATTATTTTGTACCAGATAAATCCAAAAAAGGACATCTTACTGTTGTGGAACATTTTGAAACAGTTTCAAGTCTTTTTGGGATACAAAATCAATGAAGAAAAAACAAAGGTTACAGCCATAAATTATGTACTCACACACAAATTGGTTATGCAATACCCATATTTATGGGGACATGATAAGAGGAAGTATTTAGGAGTTTGGATTAAAAAGGTTTCTGTTATGGCAGCTAATGATATATGGGAAGAGACTAAATGAAAAATTATACAAAAATTAAGAAACTGGAAACTCTTATTTATGGATATGGATAGTAAAATCCATCCATCCACAACCCCTTTGCCATTTTTTTGCACATCCAGTCAGGGTATTACTTCAACAGTGACATTTGTCTAGAGACAAGTTTTATACCACCAGGTGGTTAGCCTTGCCATGGATGGGTAGTGAGATAGAAGCAGGGAAAATGTTTTTAGACCCTTTAGTCTTATATATGGATGAAGCATACAGTAATTAATAAAGAATTGAAATAATTTATCTGGGAGGAAAAGAGGGCAAGAGTTAAGAGTGATACACTGTGCCTTCCAGTAGAACAAGGAGGTTTAGGTTTACTTGATTTGAAGGGATATTTTAGAGCTATACAGTTATGGCTCAAATACGTAACACAAGCAGGTTATAATTCAAGGTGGAAACATATGATGATGAAGCAAGGGAGAAGTTCAAGAAATAGAGAGAGTGGCATTTTGGATGCAGATCCTTAAGGAAAATAATAACAACCATACAGAATATCACACCTTGTTGCTGGTTGTGATATACTAATGGCAGAAGGACTGTATGCTGAAAGGCATAATAATGTGGCAAGACTGTTGCATTGGGGATTGTACAAAAATTATAATACTGAAGTGGCTGAAAAACACTGGAAACATGAGCCACAAAGCATCATAAAAAATGATGAAGTTTATATCACATGGGATCATCCATTACCAACAGTTCAGAAAACAGATGCAAGAAAACCAGATATAGTGGTCCATGAGAAGAAGACAAAAATAGCATTGATCATTGAAATTGCCACACCCAGTGACTACAGTGTCTTGGTTACAGAGAGACACAAAGTCATAAACTATCAGGATTTGCAGGCAGAAATGAGAGGATGTGGAAGAAAGATACCTAGACAGATCCAATAGTAGTAGGAGCAACGGGTTTTATAAAAAATAATTTACAATTGCATTTAGATATGTTACTAATACATGCAACTCCATACGAACTGCAGAAGGATTCATTACTGGGCACATTGTGGGTGCTGCAAAGAGCACTACTGGCTGACATCAAAGATTGAAACAATATTAATTTCATGAACTGCAAGCATACTTTGTCTTAGGAATGGGGTCCATTCTTGTTATGGTATTACAAACCCAAAAGATTTGGAGAAATTAAAAAAGGAAGAGAAATATTATATTTACAGAGTAGCAGAAGGTATTTTAAGAACTAACCCACTCTGAGAAGGAAAAAAGAGATTCTGCCAATAGGGATGACTGCAAGTAGGGCTACTGGAAATAGACAAGATGGGTCTGGAATTTACTGGAGAAACCTGGTAAATGAACCAAGATACTGGGAGCAAATAACTCAAGCAAGAAAGGTAATAGAGTAAGAAGAGGCCAAGAAGACATCTGTATTGCAGACTGGAGACTGCCTTCTGTACTAGGTCCTGATCTGAAGAGTACAGCCAAAGGGGACAGGGGAATTTTAAGTGACAGACCTGCTCTGGTAGAGTTATTCCTTGAATCTAGAAGAAAAGCAACTGTTAAAAAGGAATAATTAGTAGGGCATATCAAAAATTGCATGAATCAATCAAAGGATGTTATACAAGGGACTGGAAAAGCAATTTACAAGAAAACAATGAAAAAATATATGTATGACTTCCAAGTATGCAACCATATCTAGAAAGTTTAGTATCTTTGCTAGGTAGTGTTTGCATAGTATTTTTGTATCCAAAGCAGACTTCAAATAATTTTTCCTAAGGTAGCTAGCAAATGTTAGAGGTGTGATGGAGAAGAAAGAGATAACACACACAGAACTACTATGTGTAACTATAGCTGAAAATCTGAAATTTGATCAGCACATTAAGTTGGGACTTCTGTATTGTCAAAGCCATACCTAATTAAAGCTACAAAGAACATGATTATTCTGTCTTACCTTCTTCCCACTCTTCTATAAAACGCTGAACATAACCTGCAGGAACAAAGAGGCAACCAATTCCATCATTTTGAACAGCTCTGTTATAAATGACCAGTTCCTGAAAACACAGTTTTTGTAGTAAGGGCATCTGTGAAAGTCTTTATTAAGTACGTTCATCTCTACAACATGGGACTTAATTGAAATCAGTGTAAAACAACTTGAACTTCCTTATATATTAAGAACAAATCATGTGATATAATCAAACTCATTAAGATCAGTTGTTAATTTAATAAATAAATTAATTAAATTAACTGACTTATCTTGCCCACACAATTGTTAAAAAAATTAAATAAGTGCAGAGCATAAAAGTAAAATATAGAAATTAATAAAATGTGCACTATAAATGTTAAAATGTTCCAAATGTTAAAAAAGCCACTTTAAATTAATCCAAAACATGTAAACATTCATAATTTGTTTTTTTACCATTTAAAATTTTTGCACTCAAATTTTCAGGACTGGCATTATAGAAATAAAGTCATTTAAGCCATGGATGTCTAAGGTTTTCAACTTCAGTTGCCAAGACATTTCCCTATACACTAAAAAAAGTTCTCCAGTCACCACACCTGGAATTCACCTTTCCTTGCTCTAATATTCCAAATTTAAAGCATCCACAATGACTATTTGCTAACAAATGCTTTGATAGAGCATTAGCTGGATTGTTTTTCTTGATGTCATATAAGTGCTCATAAATTCTTTTACACAGACATCTTTATGCTTACTCTATGTAAAAGGCTGAGCAGTCCTTGCATTTTGAAATGTGCACGATCCCTTTACTACCACAGTTCCCTTCCTGCAGGGTAACTGTGGACTTCAAAGTATTGTCTAAGGTGAACATCTCTTCTTGTATAATATAGTTACATTGATTGCAATATCCATAATGTCTGGCCTTATATAATATAGTTACATTGATTGCACTGTCTACAGCATGAGGTATCCCTCCTACCACTCGTTAAAGCAATGCAGGCCAGCCCTGCACCTGGTAATTCAAAAATCCCTTTTAAGTTCTTGCCTGTTTTGTAACTGAAAAATGGTTTCTCACCTAAAAATTAAAAAATAAAAGGGTTTGCTCTGAAAACATTCCCGTGCCTTCCAATGATATTTGTAATCACTTGAGAGTTAGCACTATATTCTACGACTGTAAAATGCTCATATTCTTTACTTACATCAGTAAGTAACAACAACATGCTGTTATTTTTTCATCTGGTCTATAATTCTAGTTCCTAACAGTGGTTTGTGTTTTGTGCCCCATCCCAGTTTTACCTCTTTAATAATCTCTCTTAAAAGTTTTCCGGGATAACCCCTATCACAAAACATTTAAAAAAAAACTTTCTAATTCACTGTCCACATCTCCCTTTTCAGAAGTCATTATCACCCTCACACATTACCCCTTTCCAAAACTTCTTTTCTGGAAAAGTGGATGAGAGCTAGCAAAATCGAGGTAACTGTTGCTAAGTGTAGGCTTTCTGTAAACTTGGGATTTAAAGTCCCCTTTCATGTTAGTAATCAATGTATCTAAAAAATGAATGCTAAGCCTGCTAAAGTGATAGGTGAATTTTAAAAAGTCAGTTGTTCTATTTACAACAAACACTACAGTCTCTGAATCTGTACCTGTTCTATTCAAGTATTCAACAAACACGACAGCCTCTGAATCCATACCTTTCCATAAGATAAAGATATTGTCTGGGAAGAGCAAATATAATTTTGTATGTTGAGAAAACTCATTGTTAAAAACAAAATTTTTTCCAACCTACCATTACTAGGTTGGCATAAATGGGAGCACAGGCTGCACCCATTGCTACAATTTTCACTTGCTTAAATAGCTCACCCTCAAAATAAACATAGTTGTTATCCAATACTAAAGCCACTAGATATCAAATTAGGTTTCTTCTTCCATTGTCCAGAAAGTCATAATCCAATCAACTATCCCACAATAACTCTAATCTAGCTTTGTATGGGATAGAGGGAAATAAATCTGTCACATCTATACTAAGGAAGCCAATGGTTTAAGCCATCCCAGGAAGTCCAATGAATCTTTAAGTAAATGTGGTGTTATTTCATAAATTTATTTAAGCCATCTGTCAACCAACACAGCTATAGGGCAAGTTTTAGACCCATGGGCAGCCACAATTGGTTTAAAAGTATGAAAATAGCATCCATGAAGCGTAGATATAATTGTGTATGTTTAGAAAACTCATTGTTAAACCATTTTTTTCTAACCTACCATTACTAGGTTGGAAAAGAAGTTATTTAAGGTTAAACATTTTCAGCTGGACAATTCTTACTTAAAACATTGTCTTAGTTTAAAAATTGTCTTGTGGAGGTTATGCTTGTATAGCTTTCCTTTTGGAATTACCTACAACAATGTTTTGTTTGGTGATTTTATTCAGATATTTGACATACATGGATTTTAATTGATGGAAATAATGATTAGGTACAATGAAAGTACTATTACTTCCTTAATAGGAGAAACTGAAAAGTTAAATTCTTATATTAAGCAGGACTGAATTTTTGATCAGTATAAAAGTTTTATGGTATGTTAATCTGATCTTAATACAGCAATACCCTGGGGTTGTTCTGCTTGTTTGAAAAGTATTGTATTATCTAGCATAGTATAGGCTATGGCTTGCTTACAGGCTTTGACAGGACCTTATTAAATGTATCTAGGCAGTGTGTCCCTTCAGCAGGCAGTATGGTTTCAACATGTACTTTGTTGCATTAGAATGCATTAACATTTTCCAATTTATCAACAGATGTCATAATTCAGATCTTAAGGGGTCATCCAGTACTACTTACAAGACATACATATATTTGGAAAGAGTTAGTATATGTGTACAAGTTCTGCATAATTCTACACATATCTGCCCACAGTATAAATTTGATGGCACTATGGAAGTTCCGTTGCTATAAACATCAATACAGATGTCATGTGTGCCATGGGTGTGAATCAGAGGAACTGTATGGTTATTGTGTAGACACATTGGTAATAATACCCTGGCCTGTGCATAGTCCACTGGGATTTCATGGAATACAAGCATTTCTTCTTGACATATTTTTACATTTGTGTAGGATCTTCATTGCCACATGTGTCCAGTCCATGACACCCAGTACTTCTGGGAGGTGTGAGATTTCACAGAAGCTCTATATAGTGGTGTATCTCTCATCTGATATTCTGGGAAACCATATAGATCCTACACATAACATTCATAGTATCAAGGAACTGCTTAATTACTGTGTTTGATGCCTGTGATATAAATAATGTATCACCTGTTGATGGAAAGATCCTAGCAGCTAACACAGTGAGTGTTATGCATACCTATATCTCCACAAGGATACAAAGACCACGTATTCCTGTAGATACCCTTGTGGGTGGCACATGTCTACCAGGGTCCTTGGGATGTCTAATAAACATCAAGTCAATCAATTATTTCCTGGATAGTCCAACTATGGTAGATAATCCAGTGTCTATAGTGTTTTTTCTGGTGACTCTTGCTATAACTTACTACTGGGTGGAAGCTGGTGACAGTAAGTAGAAGAAGGTGCTGCCATGTAAATCCTTCCTTGAGTGTCTCTGTAAGTACACAGCACAGATATTTTCTGCATGTCCTGCCTTTTATAGAGACATGCACCATGATGTGCACGTTTCTCCAGAAATGGCTATGCTGTGCTATTATGCAGAATGTTTCTATGTATCGCTACCACCCTGCACATGTCCGCAACCCACACAAGTACCACAGTGTACTACACAACTTTTTTTATGAATCCCAGACATAATGTTTAGAGCTCAAACATTCCTATGTGACATAGCAGACACTCTCACTGCTGACACTAAGTAAAGTGAATTCTTCCCCTTTCACAAGACATTGCTACAGTCACTGAAATCTGCACAGTGACATGAATGATTCTACGTGAGACATCTCAGTGATGGATGACAGTGGATTATTGTTGCAGAGCAAACACAGTCTGTCTGCTAATTATACCAGAGTAAGAGATGCATGAACTTCCTCCCAGGGTAGCAACAAGTATAGTACATTAAAAATAAACTTTTTTCTGCTAGTAGAGCATAGAGCAACCTGAACTATATTTGTTTTATAAAAGATGGCAGGAAACAATTTATACAGCTGTGTAACAAGCTATGAGCTCAACAAAATAACACAAGTATTAGCTCTCTGGATCTTCAGGCAGTGTGACTCTAAAATGCTTTAATAAAATGTAAATGAAGTTCAGTGTACAGATGCAGGTATTGAACATTTATTCAACAGATAGGGCTGTAGAATATTCTTGAAGCTTTTATAGGAAGTGTCAGGCAGTTAGATGATCACACCCAGAATGCACATTTATAGACTCCATGTCAGTCAAAGAACACGGCTGCATGATTTTTATATCAAAGAATCTTGAAGAATAATATATATAGTTTGTTTTTGAAATATAGGGTATTTCAGAAATGTAAGCTTTTGTTTCACAGATTAAAAAGCTACCTCTGCTCTAGAATTGTGTCTTTGGAGACTGTGCATAAGATATGCATGAATAAAATTAAATGTCAAAAGAAGCTTGTTCACTGTCTTTGGTCAGTGGATTGCAGAAACTTGAAATTCCATTTATAAGAAAGGAAAAATTAAGTAATAGAGCTTTTAATATTAGATCTCTACTGAGGCATCAGATGATACCAGCTCACTTAATTTATGGCTCCCCACACATACTTGAAGTGAAAGTGCACGAGTGTTAGTAGCCCACAGAAAAAAAAGACAAATGGCGTTAACACTGAACACTGTTTCCCATAAGTCATTGTTGGCATGATTTCTAAGTGTGTGCCAGCACTGATTCACTTTTTAGTGATATTTCACCCTTTTTAGAATTAGTGAGACCGTCGAATTGGCATTAGCATGGCTGTACCATGTGAACACTATTGTTTTCTTAATGTAATTCTCAGAAGGTATGACAGTCATTGATTACAGTAGTTTGGTATGTGAAATTTGTTGAATTTTTGCTTATTCATTCTGTATTCAAGAGATTCTTTAAAGGCCTGCCCATGTAATCCCTTCACTGTTGAAAATGTATCAGGCCATTTGGTAACTGCGCAGTAAACAGACCTAAAATCTAATCAGAGAACAAGAAGGGAGCTATCATAAATTGTGCTCTCAAAACATCTGATAGTAAACAGACTTATCATTCCTTCACTGTTCAGGCAACGGATTTATAAAAGCACAGAAAATTACAAGAAGTGTGCTATGAATGAATGAATGAATGAACGAATGAATGAATGAGAAATATCTTTAACGAATCCTAAAATGCACTCAACAAACATGCCAAAATCATAAAATAATAAAAAATGCCATTGTAGTGTTTTAAGTCTGGCAGTAATGCTTAACAAACACTAACTAGGAAAAAGCTGCTAATTATTCTGAGACAGTTAAGACATATGTTGCTCAGTGTGAAAGGCCAGAGTTCAAATGCCTTTCAGTTTGTAAGGTTGCTACGGCTGACCATAATCTACACATAAGCATTTTTTTTAGTTTCAGGAAACAGGATAGACTTTTAGTAAATATCTTGCATAGTTGTAAGTTGCTAAGCGACATGCATTTTTGAGCACCATTCCTGGAAATGTTTCAAAATTAGAGTCTTTGTTTCATGGAAGATCAGCCTGCTACCATTATTTTTCTAGATAACTTCTATCTTTACAGATTCTCTCAAGTGGCACCACTAAGAATTTACAGAGGAATTAGGTTAATGTATTATTTAAAGCTTCTCAACTGTTACAGAAAATGGATCTGGCTTCATAGGTTGGAAAAACAACTAATAGTCTGGCAACTACCAGCCAGTCATAGTTTTTCTGCTACTCTTGGAGTCCACAAGTGCTCATACCACTCATTCCTGCATCTTTAATCAAAATCTAAGTAAACAGTGAGTTATGCATTCCATGGGTCCCTTCCATAGTGGCCATAGATTTGGAATGCTAAAGGTCCGTGATTAAATCCATCTGCACAGAAGTATGTCTGGAAATGCAGCCATCCTGCTGATTATGCAAAGAATTTGTAATTTGCTTACTTTAAGTTATTCTGTAATAGTAAATAGTAAAAATCCTTAACTTAAAACCAAGTTCTTTAGAAACACAATTTTCAGGAAGTTATTTTCCTCATTTAAAAAAATGTGCATTCATTATCAGCAAAACTATGTATATCTCATGAAATCATTACCACCAAAGAATTATGCCTGCTGTATTTTTAAGCACAGCTATTGCTTTGAAAATATGAAACCCTTCTTGTGATTGGAAGTATTAATTCATGTTATGATCAAAGTAAAATAAGGGACAAATTCCCAGTGTGGTAGTTCAGATTGATACATTTTCTTAGGCAGTAAAGAGATAGACTTCACTCACTTTTATATCATTAATACCATCCCACAACTGAATTTATTTTCTTTTTTTTTGTTCTTAATAATTTTCCCCTTTGCCTACTGACCACAGATTGCTTTTATTCTTTCTTCTGAGAGAGGCTCTCACCCAGGTAGCTGTCAGGAGTTTTGCTTACTTTTTTAGGTCTCTAAAACCCTCAGCTATCCCACTGCCATTTAGTCCTGCATTCCACTGAAGCTGGAATTACAGTGCTGGATTTGCATGCTTTCATACATGTATCACCCTGGCTACAAGACAAACTCATAATACCTAGTGTAGTATTCCTACCTTTGGCTAGAAGCCACTATTGTTCATGGCACAAAATCATCCTTTGATCCTGAGTGGTCAAACTAGACTTTCCTGCTTACTCTCATCCACCATCTCCTCAGAAGTGGAGTGTGCACCCTGCCATTCTCTTCCCTTGAAAACATCCCCTTCTTATACATTCTACTCTTCTCCTGGCAAAACTCAACCCTTAGTCAGCTTGCCATTACTTATGCCTTCCTTGACTGATTTTTTCTGTGCTTGGTCTCGCATGATTATCTAGTCCAGCCTGCTCCATTTGCCCTCGCTGTGCTTGGACTCACTCCGCTCCCCTACCCTACCTCCATTTCCACCCACTACCAGTACACCTGCACTTACCACTCCCTCCAATTTACTGTTAACCAATCAAACATCATTACAGACTTTCCACATCTCTCTGTCACAATATCTTTTCCCAGTCAGAACCTCCTACTTCTAACCACCCTTCATACTATAACCAATTATTTCCTACTAACCTCAGTGGCACACTATACCTAAATAGAGAAATTCTGACATCTACATCATCTGCTTTCGAACCTATCTCACCTATCACCTGTAGTAGTCCATCTCCTACTTTATCTGCTCCATATTACTCACACACACCCAATACCAGACCACATCTGCTTACTACTTCTATGTCTTCTTTCCTTCCTAAAACACACTATAACCAGTCCCTTCTATGTCTGTTACTGTAACCTGCACACACGTCATTCCTATATAACCTTATCACTACTTTATCTCTCTATACTACACCATTTCATTCTCTTCCTTTGCAATGTCTACCTCTCCCTGTACTAAACAACAAAAAATTATATCCATGACTTTCACCTTCCTTTCACTTGTCTACTTCCCGTATAAATGCATCCGACTTCATTCAAATTCTCTTTCACTACTCAAGTATAACAAACTCGTAAGTAAGCTCAATAAAGCCTCTTCTACTTCATTTCACAACTAAAACTCAGCGGTGATATCCATTCTAATCCTGGCTCCATACATGCTCAACTACAACACATCCTCCTACCTCTCTCCTCTCTTCAGCAATACCTGCCTTCCCCAAAGGCTCAAACCTCTTGCTACTCAACATGAATCTACGGAGTAGAGTCAGTAAAATCCATTATCTACACGCTGTCTATCCCTAGACTCCCCAAATATTGCCATACTTACCAAAACCTGGCTTAACCTGAAATTAAGAATAATGAAATTCTCCCTCCAGGCTTTATCATACATCGCTATAATAGAAAAAGTAAGCATGGAGGGGAAATAGCCATAATGTAAAAACCCAACATAAATTTAGAACTTATTGAACAGACATTCCCGAATGTAGTAATGCTGAATTATTATTTACCAAGCTCAAACTCAACAGCAATAAATATCTAACAATTATTGCCACTTACATTCCTCCCTGCAACAATGCTAACACAGCTGAGGAAATACTACACTGGATATCTCTATCTTTCTCACAAGAAACCATCATAATGAGTGACCTCAGCACTGACTGGTACTCATAACTCTGATAGCCCCATGATTTTCATCAACCTGTATGGCTATTCATGGGTAATACAAACTACAACAAGAACAGACCAAGTGTCCAAAAGAGAATTGATTCTGGGTTGGATCCTAACTAACAAACCTTCTTTAGCCTTCCAGTTAGGTTGCCTCCTCAATAGCATTAGTGACCATCTACCTATTTACTTACTCAGACATTAACATACCCCCTCCAGACATACCTCCTTCCATCAGCTTCAGAACACAAAGAACTTCAAAAGTCATTTGTTTCACTCTTACAGTACTACGATTGGTCCCCACTCATATTTCTTCCTCTTGACACCACTGTACACTATTTTAACACAACCTTCCTTGATATACTAAATTGGCTAGCCCCCTGTAGAACTTCTAGAATAAAATCTAACTATGCAACTTGGTTAACAAAGGACACTAAAAACCTTCTCAAACAAAGAGACAAAGCCTGGACACTCTGGCATTACAACAAAAATCAGGTAAACCTAGATCAATACAAACAGCTTTGAAATAAAGCCAAACACCCAAGTTAAACTAGACAAAAAAACATAGTAGACTGTGATATAACAGCAGCACCTCAACAATCCCCAAAAAATTCTGGTCGGCCATGAACTCCTTCAACCCTGTTAAACATTCATCCCGGCCTCTTCAACCACCAACAATAGCGATAGTATGGCAACACAATTCAACACTTTCTTTACAAATTCCATTCTCTCACTTTCCAAGTCTAATATCAACACATCTTTAATTATTTCAAATACTTCCAGTGACACCACAAACACCTTCTCTTATAAACCTGTTCAAACTTAAACCATAAGAAAAAATTACTCTCTAAACTCAAACCCACAACCCTTGCTGCAGACAACCTACCTTCAGAATTCCTAAAAATAGCAGCTGATGCTATTGTGTACCCTGTCAGTATTCTGATCAACTGGTCCATCTCTGAACACTATATCCCCATATGCTGGAAAATATCTTATGTTATCCCTCTGCAGAAAGGGGGCAACTCTACTGAGTTCTCTAACTACAGATGTATCACTATTTTGCCACCCCTTTCCAAAATATTAGAAAAATGTATCCATGTGCAGCTTTTAAACTACCTACTATTTAAAAGTCTCTTAACTGACACACAACATGGTTTCCCCAAATCACAGTACTTCCACTGTCCTCCTTAGTTCCACTAACACCATAAACCATGATAGAAATAATGGGAAACTATTTTCCTTAATCTTCTTGGACGTATCCAAAGCCTTTGATACTGTTTACCATCAGAAAATTATTGACAAACTTTCTGCTCTGCAACTGAGCCATTCTTCCCTAACATGGTTCCAAAGTTGCTTTTCTAGCTGACAGAAAACCATGAAATGACAAAAAGAACCCTCACCCCCATTACCTGTCAACATAGGGGTCCCCCAAAGTTCTATCTTAGGCCCTATTTTTACCAACCATCTCCATACTTCTATTTCTCTAGCCTCCATTGTGCAATATGCAGAGGACTATACTCTTATCTGTGCTGCACCCTCTCTCCAACAACTTATTACTACAACATAACAATCTTTCTTAGCTATCAAATCATGGCCAACTGATTCACATTTCATTTTAAATCCATCCAAAACAAAACTGATGCTCTTTCACCCCACCAAGTCATGAGCTCCTCCGACCCCATTCCAAATACACCCATCCACAACATCATATTACCTGCTGTTACCCAAAGAAAATTATTAGGTGTTCTAATCAACACAAATTTGAAATTTGACATACACCTAACACAGTCCATCAAGAAGACACATATTAAACTAGGATCACTATACAGAATCTAGTCTTTCCTGACTAACAGCTCCAGACAGGCTATAGCCAGAACTCATGTTCTCTCTACCATATTATACATTTCTCCCATCTTCACTAACATAAGCAAAAGTGATCTAGTGAAGCATGAAACCTGCTGTAATAAAATAGCTAAATCCACTAGCAACTCTCCTCACAGGCGTCACCACTGTTCTGCCTTACATTAAGTAAACTGGCTAGAACTACCCCATTATTTAGCAAACACTCAACTTGCACTCACTCACAGACTGGTACACCGATCATCTCATAATTCTCTATTACAGGTCTCCAAATCCAACAATAGAGCTGGTGACTCTCTCTACTCAAACTACATCTCCAAAATTTGGAATAATATCCCCCAGCCCATCATAACCACTACGGATCCAACTCACTTCCAGAACCTACTAAGAGTTTTTCTAAGTCACAACTGGCTCTGCTCATACACTTCCCCAGGTGAAACCCGTTCATTCATTTCACATATCACTAACTTACTTTTTCATCACTTCATTTCTACCATAAGTGCTTTACTTATGTACTTACTTATTACTTTACCTACAATTCCTCCTTCTCTTCAGTAAGAATGCACCCTTCTAACTTCTTCACCCACATAACTTAACATCTCATCCACGGTCCTTCCTCTCTTTTCTGTTCCTTCTCCCTGCTTTACTCTCTTCACTAGTTCCTCCCTTTCCATACTACTCGACTCTCCTGTTTATACCAAAACATGCTCTACATATGCATTATACATTTGGGAGATCATGTCCTCCACCAGTCCAGTGAATATTTACATAACTACTGCACTGTCTGAACTATTGACAGTGTACCTACACACTTATTTGACATTATCAGTAACCTGCATTACTTTGTTACTTTTTTAATCAATGTGACTCTGTGTGCTATTAAGATGTTTTTTATTGATGTGTTTCACTTTGTAATCATTTTAACCGATATGTCTCATTGTATTTATGATATGTATAATTTCTGTCTTTATAATTATCTTTATTTTTATTTTTATTATTTGTAATTTTGTCAATGGAGCTTTTCTCCATGGGCCTGCACTGAAAATGGGCTCACACCCAGTTGGACTATCCTGGCAATCAAATGTTAAATAAATAAAAAATAAAATAAATCCTGTCAAGTCATCTCCTCCATTGCACATTGGTAGCTGATCTCAGAATGTGTGGACTTTAGTCATAGTGTTATCATTTTTCACTATGGGGGCTAACATACCACCTCATGATTTACAATCTGTGCTTTCAACTTGCAGATGTTTCTCTTTATTTATTTATTTTGGATTTCTTGACCAGGGAATTTCAGCTGGGTGCTACGGCCACTTTTCAGTGGAGGCTCGGGGAGAAAAGCTCCAGTACATGCAGTATAATCAAAATCGTTTAAGTTACATAATAACTTCAATACAGCAGACAGTTAGAAAATAATTCTTTTAATATAGCCTCTTACATAATCAATGATCATCCAAAGCTCTTAACATCAGATACTGGGCTGATTACAGTGTGTCCTTCTGAAGGCCCAGGAGTGTAGTGAACACAATGTATACTATTCTAGTAATGACGTTTGAGAGTTGTCTGTCATGTATTTTGCTATAGAGATGCATTATTTTCCTTTTAATATTCAAGTTCAAAGTTTGGAGCAAATCAAAAGTGGGTTTCATTGGCCTCTAACTACACTGCCTCAGAGCAGTTTTTGAAAAGGTAACTCAGGCTTTTCAGAGAAATTTGCATTTGAACATCATTACTGAATGCAAACAGTGACAGAGGGCAACTGCTGAGTAACAACTAAAAATGCAGTGACACTCACAGCTGTTCGTGCATAATAGTAGGGATGTGATGTTGTGTGACAGCACTGAGCACAATAACAGACCTCTAAGAACAGTATTCTACTGATTTACAATTTAAGTGAAATAAGAAATCTATCCATTTGACCTTATCCACATGGAATTTTGGTAGGCATTCCCCAAGGTTTTTAAATGAGGACTTCTAAGCATATGTGGGCATTGGAATGCACCTGACAGCATACCTGCATAGCAAATGCACATTTGTCTCTTTGTGTGTATACTGAAGGGCTATCTTTAGAGTTTTGGTCACCCCCAGCACAATTACAGTAATAATGATTCTTTATCAGGATTAACAGTCAGCCACTGGTCAAGTCATATGGGGACTAATGCTCACTGCGACTGAACTAATTCAGTGTGAGCAGCATATGTGCTGGATAACCACACCAGGGGTGTGTGGGGGTGACAGCAATAAGCAACCTCAAGCAACTTGATATTTAAACCATTTATTCATTGTTATAGATAGGTGGGTCAGATTAAAAAAAGACTTTTTAGTTATAGAATATACTCCAAAACTCAAAGTTCACCAAGATAGAAAAGCAAGCTCATCCATCTCTTCTATGATTATGATTTAGAGCAGTGTTAAGCTATAGTTCATTCTACACAAGAATGTATGATATGTAAAAATCTATAATGTTGGGATTTTGGTCTTGAAGTGTGGAGAAAGAATGACTAAAAATTCAAACATACATATATTAAGTCTGAAATTGCCATTTCTCTGAATATTTCCTTTTCTCCAAGGTAAGCAAATCTTTGACTGGGTATATATAAATTTGGAGGGTTTTCCACCCACACTGGGAGTGCAGGGGGGCTTCCACACCTGCAAAAATCAAGTTGAAAGGAGAACAGTGATGTCTGATATTTGCTTTTTGTCAGCATTTCATGACTTGGCATTGCAAGTCTGAACATTTCAATAGGGACCCAAATAATAATTAAGTGGTGAATAAGAGCTGTACAGTGACATCCATTTACAAACATTTATTTATAACAACAAAAACTAGCTACTAATAATTTCAGTGCTTAACGACCAACACCACTTTAGGATGTGACACAAAAAAGTCACATGTTGTGCCGTTGATCTACATTTGCACTGTGCTCAGAGCTTCATACCAGACAACTGAAGAATGAAAGGATCAAACCTAGCCCTCTGTGATAAAGCTTGCTCGTAGCTCATGGCTTTCAATCCTCTCTGCTAAACTGCAATCTAAGAGTGTCACAGCAGATTTAGTCAAAGTGTGAATCTCTACTTCTTTTGAGTTTGGTATCTGCACTCAAAACTTACATTTATTTTTCAGTGTGTAAGAGATGCACACCATTTTTAAGGGAAGTGTACCAGTGAGAAATTATTGGAGGTTTGCTCTCTCAACTCCATTTGTAACAATCTCTCAGTATAAAATATTGACTGCAACCAACACTACACAAACTATATTAAAAATATCAAAACAACTTTTATTTGTGCCCTCCCCCAGATAAGGAAACCTCAATGATCACACGCTTTGCTAATATCCAAAACCAATAATCTACACAAAACTAATTTGATGGTGCATGCAAAAATACACACTGTCCATATTCAATTAGTTACAATGGTAATTCTAAGCTCTGCAACTTAATACTTTCCCTTTAAATTTCAGTATGTATACAGTGAAGCTAGTGTTTTGCCTCCATCCTGGCCTGAATTAACAAAATAAGAGTCCATGTTCTATCCTTTTCAAGTAGTTTCCCCTCTAAACCTTTTTAATAAATTTTCAAATAGAGATGCACCCCCTAAATATAATTCTAAACATGGATAAACTCAATCCATAATGCACTAGGAGCCAATTACATAAATGCCACCCACAAGCAACATATTTGTTAACTACAATACCAAAAGGCATAAGAGCACTTGATTAGAAAGATTTAAGTCACTTTAAGAAATACACAGCAAAATAATATAAACATTTAACTGTCGTCTTCTATCATCATACTCTACCATATGCATCCCTTCTTATGTCCCCACATCATGCAGTCCTTTACAGTGAAGCATTCAGTTATACCCATTTATCAAACTCATAATCTCGTGTCCTCTCCCTTCCCTCCTACTATAACAGTCCCAAAGTTCTTTCTGTTTGCCTGCTGCTTCTCCATTCCCACACACCCAAAAAATACCTTCTCTGCTCTGTATCTTTTTTCTTTCTTTTTTACCTCCCTTCCTCTTCATAAAAACTATCAAATCTCTGCATTCCCCTACAGAAAAATGTCCAAAGATTCCCTTCTCTGTGTTTGCACCTCACACTTCTACTCCAACACCACAACCACTTGCAGTGATCTCTACTCTCCCCTCTTCTCCCTTATTTTCAACACATATCTGTACTGTGCACAGTCTTGCAGTCCTTCAAAGAATTATATTGAGTAACATACAGAATCTTTTCCATTGCCTGTTCCTGGAAAATAAGTTTTCCAACACCTTTCAATCAAATACATTACTCATCTGCTACCAACCTTACTTCCAATGTATCCAGTAATCTCCATCACTTACCACCTTCAACTCCAAACACGCAACATCAATAAATCCATTATAGATATCTCCCACTGACCTCTGCATTGCCTCCTATACCTTTTGCATTGCTGAACAAATTTCCAAAAAGACAGACTTCCATAGTCTAGACAAAGATGAAGAGAAGAAATTAAAGAAATTACTTAATTTAATTATGAAAAAATTGAGTTTGATTCAGGGATCTTAAAGCTTTTGTTGTCTTGTACAAGGTTACCAATGGTGGTGCATTTGTTTGTTTTATATACGTTGCGTATTATTTAAATTGAGAAAATAAGAGGGTATTTTGGATTTGTAATGAGTTTATCTTTTTGTAATGCTAAACTGTAATGTATTCTGCTTGGAAAATTTGCTATGAATTTAGCTGTGTCATTATAACTAATTATCCAAATTAATTTTTGAAGGTTATTTAGAATTAATGACATATAAAAGGCTTTGAAGGAAAAGTGCTCATGTTCTTAGTCAGGGAATAATGAAAGGTCATGAAATTAGTATTGTTTCACTCCTTGATGGTAGCCAAAAGTGCTTCTCTCAGTAACCATAATGTACCTACAGCTGCCTCCTTCTGTTCATACAGGGTTAAATGTACTTGGTAATGGGTAACCTACTAGTTGACAAAGATGGAACACATGAGGTTCAATTGCCCAAGGTTCAACTTGCTGATGATCAGAGTTCCCACCATAGGAAATCACTGTTAGGGAGTTATGCCAGAAGTGATTCCCTTTTGGGAGAATTTCACTCTTCTTTTAATTAATGTGACTTTAGTGTTGGTATACTAAAGTTCATGGGGGTTGCAGAGCAACTTTCCCCCTGTAAAAACATTTAGAAAGCGTTTTTCAGTGAATGCAGTTTGGGGATTCCAATCGTTAGTGCATCAGCTTTCATTCCTTCATTGTGGAAGCATTGGTAACATATTTAAGTACGAATGTAAATTCTTTTTTAGTAGTTGTTGCTCCTACTACTGTTAGAACTGTTTGGATAAGTTTCTTGCACATTGCTGTCATTTTTGCCTGCCAATCCCATTTTTTTATGATTTAGTGTCGCTCTATTTGTAAGACACAGTAATTGTTGAGTGAAGCAATTTCAATGATCAATGCTAGGTATTTTTTCCGTGGAGTACTATATCTTGTTTTCTTGCATTTATTTTTTGAACTGTTGGTAACTGGCTATTCCATGTGATATAAATCTCATCCTTCATCTCATCACAGTTGATACTACTTTGTTGTTCATGTTTCCAGCTTATCAGCTCCTGCTGTATTGTAGTGTTTGCACAATCCCCAATACAACTGTTTTACCACATTATTGTGGCACGCAATATACATGTGCTCAGCCACGAGTGCATCATGCCCACCAACGAGATGAGCAACTGTTTCCAGTTCTGCTTTACAAAACCATCATCAGTCTATTTCTCTCACTTTTTCTATAGACTTTGTAAGTCAACATGAATGTACCCCACTGTCTTGGGCTGCTGTTATGTTCACTTCTACTTAACCATTCCTGCTTTTCCAGTCTTTGCCAATATGAGGTTGCACCTGAAGATGTCTATACTTTCCACTATATTTGCAGACTTTACACTTTTCTTTGAATTTCTTCTGGTCATTTTCTTATATTCTTTGTATTTTGGCACATTCAGTTGCCATCTCATTGTTGTCTTATTCTGGTACGAATGCCATTCTCACTTTGTTCGAAAATGTTTCTGATAAACTAAGCAGTGATGTCATCTTGGATTTCTTCTCCTCATGCTCTAGAACTTTCCTTTGTTTGGATCTGATGAGATTAGCAGGATCTGATGAGATTAGCAAGTAAGTATGCAATCCCACAGCTGGGAATCTATACATGAAGTCAGTTTTGAGGAAGCCAATACCTCCTTCAGTGCGAGAGATGTATAATATTGGTATACACTGGTTTTATATATCATTTGAAAAGCATGTAGCATTTTTCTTCTTTTCTTGTCTAACCGGTTAAATGCTTTTTGTGGGTCAGTGAATCTCACCAAAGCTGTAAGTTAGATCAGGAAGATCAAATTGATTTATAGCTTGGAATTTATTCCTAGATGGCAGGGCAGTTTTTAATATTAGCGTTAGCCTTCTGAAGTACTCCTTTCTAGGTTTTGCTCTGATTTGTTCATGGTTTATTGCTCACCCTTCATCTATTCCCAAATATTTATGCAATCTTTCCTGTTTAGGTGATAATTTATGATTTTGATTTATTTTTCATTTGGGCTTTTGATTAGTCTTAGAGATGAAATATTCAATATGTTGCTCAAACCTTAAATTGTGATCTGTGATAACCTTCAGTAATTTAGTCTCAGATTCCTATTCTATAATAATCCCTGTGATTCAAAGAAATTCTCTGCTCCAGCACAAATTGTCCAATGTGGGTTCATCAATTAGTCCAATAGTAAAAATGTGAGATTCAGAGACATTGAGAGTTTCTATCCTGAGGTCCCAAACTGTTTCCTGGGTTTGGGGGCCGCATACTGGTTATTTAAAGTGTTTACCTCATAGACACAAGATACAGGGGCTGATTTTGCCCTTTGAGGGAAATTGGCTAGGTTTAAAATGACCCACAAGGGCAGCTAGCCTAGGACTTACCTATGCACTTATGAATTCATAACTTTGGCTTGAACTGAACACTGTGCTGTTATACCTGCTGTATTTGTGGTCTCCTTAGCAACCCATGAATTGCTTTTGTAAAGGCATCCTATAATATACAAACACACCCACAAACATACACATTCAGATCCATGTACACAGACACACACCCAAACATGACTATACTTTCAGAGGCATCCTATAACATGCAAACACACCCACAAACATACACATTCAGATCCATGTACACAGACACACACCCAAACATGACTATACTTTCAGAGGCATCCTATAACATACAAACACACCCACAAACATACACATTCAGATCCATGCACACAGACACACACCCAAACATGACTATACTTTCAGAGGCATCCTATAACATACAAACACACCCACAAACATACACATTCAGATCCATGCACACAGACACACACCCAAACATGACTATACTTTCAGAGGCATCCTATAACATGCAAACACACCCACAAACATACACATTCAGATCCATGTACACAGACACACACCCAAACATGACTATACTTTCAGACACTCCCCCACACATGTCCACATCAGCTCATCCATAAACACCCCATTTTTGCTTGCACTCAAGGAGACATTCACCTCTACATCTGCATGCTCACTCCAAAATACACACAAAACACAAGCAGACATGCACTGCGCAACCCCTATGTAACCTCCATAATGCAATCACTCAGGCAGATACAGACATTTACACACACATAGTCATTAAGACTCATTTATACCACTGCAGACATATACACGCATGTCAGCACACATCTGTACTGACACACTCGCTGTACTTACCTGCAACATGATTACTCCACAGGAGTAAATTGGTGTCTGTTTGCCTTTTGCCAGTGTTCACAGTTTCCTCCTTAGGTAAAATTTAGCTTGGCTGATCGATTCTCTGAATCTCTTGGCTGAGTAAGACAAGCTCTGCGAATATTTCTAGGGGAGAGCACATGGCTAATTAGCATTAGCCACTCATTGGGCCCTGGACTTCCATATTAGCATGAAGCTTCTCCTATAAGACTGTTTTCTGCACTAATGCCCTATGAGAGGAAAAACGTGAATGTCAGGGCAGGCTTAGAACTGTAAAGACATATTGCAAGGTGAAAACCTTCTGAGATAAGGCTTCCCACATTGTAGTAAGCCTTTCTGATCAAGAGGGTGTTTTTTAGTGATCCATCCACCCACCCACAACCCATTTTTCCCATTTGTGCATATGGGGTTGGGGTATCACTTCAACAGTGATAATCATCCAGATGAAAGGTTTACACCACCTGATGGCTAGCCCTGCCACATTAGTTCTTCTACACCACAAACTCACATACATACTCACTCACACCTAAGGACAATTTAGAGTGTCCATTCCACCTACTGCATGTCTTTGGAATGTGAGTGGAAATTGGAACACCCAGAAGAAACCCACACAAACACAGGGAAGGCAGGCAGACTCCCACATAGAAGGCACCCTAGCTGAGAATTGAACCAGTGAACCTCTTGTTGCGAGGCGATAACACTATCTGCTACACCACTGTGCTACCTGTCTTTTAGTGATGCCATTTTGAATTCTATACTATGGTTTTGCCCCATTTCACAGTGAAATACAATTGTTACTATTTTATTATTAATAATTATTTTGTAACTTAGTAGTATAACATTTTGATGTCCATTTTGAATATCACAAAGTGCTTTCTGCATGACATTTTGAAGTCAACTTCAGGATTTGGCTGGGTGCATAAGTATTGAATCATGCGCATATTTTACTATTGATGCATTAATTATTTTTCAGTATATTGTCAATAAATAACGTGAAACAAAACTGGACCAAGGATGAATCCTTAAAGGATACGCACTGTGATAGGCTGATAAGTGAAGTAGATATCTTGCCAATGTACGAAGTAAGCTCTTAATCGAGCATTCTTTCTTTACTTGTATCTGACCAACCTTGTTAAAGGATGGGAGAACAAACGATTCTGATGTCTTTAAAAAGAGAGAAACTACTATTTCACCTTGGTTTCTCTGCTGATATATTATATTCAAAAAAGTCAACAATGCTGTTTCTGTACTATGCCCTGAATTGAATCCATGCTGACCTGGAGAAGATGAGTTGGTTCTCATTAAACGAACAAGGATTTGTTTATTTATATATTTCTCAAGAATTTTAGAAAGGGGGATATGTGGCTTCTAGGTTTGTAATTTGGCAATATTTCTGAGGTATCATCTTTTTGAAGAGAGATCTGTTTATGAATATTGATGTAGGATATGTGATTATTTCAGCTGCTAGGAGCAGATATGCTCCAGGAAGATTAAAGATAAGTTGCATTTTTTTATTACTTTCTGATGTGACCAGATGAGGCTGCACAGAGTTTGAAATAACCATATTTAAGACTGATTATGTTATTCTGGGATGTGGAATTGTGCTGATTATTATATACAGGTGGGTACTTGTATGAAATGAGAACACATCTTGTTTGCAGTGTTATACCTTAATACTTCAGGAAGTGGGTTTGTCTGAGAATTTCTTATGTGGTGTTCTCAAATTATTAATTCAGTTCCAGAAATAATTGGAACTGCTTTTGCAGGAGAGCTAATTTGTCCAAATATATTTTTCTTTTTTTGTCATATTTTTACTTAATTACCAAGACTTGTATATATTGTTGTATGGTCTTTTTCAGTTGTTTCCATGTTTTATCTCAGAGTTATCTATTGTTTGGTGTCCCATTTTTAACCAGGGTGAAGGTTTATGTTGTACTTCCTTGTTGCATACTGGTGCCAATGAATTAAGAGTATCAAAAATGTTTGAATTAAATAATGTACAGCTTTATCAAGTGACAGATGTTGAACTGGAATCCCATTGACACTGTCTTAGTATGGAGATTGATTTATGGAGGTTCTTTAAAGTATTTTAAAGTATTTTTATCAAACAGAGATGCAAGATATTAGGTTATGTATTTTTGTATAGTTCCAAATTAAATATGTGGGGTTATGATCTCTTATTGAATGGGATTTGGAAAAAAATGGCAGCACAGACATGCAGTGAAAAGTATCAACATTAAATGTGAGCAAAACAACTCGGTGGGGATTAATCATGCATAAGTAGCAACATGGTGTGACCCTGCCTATTCTATTGCTGCATAAATATGCTAGTTACCCATGATCAAGTAGAGATATGGACTGCATTACAGCCACATGATCTGGAACCATTACCTGGCTGGTAGCATAGTTCCGATAATGCATGTCTGCACACACATTGAAGCGCTGTTTCCATATAAAATGAGCATAGTTGAGATTACATATGTGGGCTATGCAGCAATGTGCCGACTATGTTTATTTTAAGAAAGCCGACAGATATTGCCAATATATGGCCAACAGATTCAGTGCCAACTTTACCCCTCTCTCTCCCCCCGAAGGACCAATCACAATACTAGTAGATTGCCAGGCACTCAGTATTACTGCTGGACAGGTTAAAACAGTACTGTCCAAGGCCAAGAATACAGCTTCTATGGGACCTGAGAATATCCCTGGCTGTGTTCTACATGAACTATAGAGTGAACTGGCACCTCACCTGTGTGCTCTGTTCAATCACAGCCTCATCTCAGGCTTTGTCCCTACCGAATGGTGCACTGCTATACTCATCCCTCTCCACAAAGGAAGAGCAACTACAGATCCTGGGAACTATCGCCCCATTAGCCTGACAAGTCTGATATGCAAAGCAATGGAATGCATCATCATGGACCTAATAAACAAGGATACAGGGAATCTCCAAACTCTGGATCCCACACAGTTTGGTTTTGTGAAGGGTAGATCATGCCTGCTCAACTTGGTCGACTTCTTTGACTCAGTCACCAGAGCTGTGGATGAAGGCAAAGTGGTTCATACAGCCTAGGCCAAGGCCTTTGATACCATTCCCCACTCAGGAATCATAGAAAAACTCACTAAGCTAGCATCAACCCCTATATCACTAGGTGGGTTGCAAACTGCCTCACAGATAGAACCCACAGTGTGAAAGGAGCTGACTCCAAGTCAGACTGCTGACTAGTCATGAGTGGAGTCCCACAGGAATCAGTCCTGGGTCATCTCCTGCTTGGTATTTACTTCTCAGAAGTCCAGGCCAACACGACGGGACTCTGGCTGACAACATTTGCAGATGATTGCAAGTTGGGAGCCATTATTAACTCCCCAAGTGATCCTGACATCCTACAGAAAGGCCTCAGTGAGACCAACGACTGGTGTCAGAACCATGGCCTTAAGCCTAATGCCAAAAAATGTGTAGTCATCCCCTTTGGGAAAAACCCAGTTCCCAAGAATTACCACATCAATGGTAGTCCAGTGAACACAGAAGGCATTATAAGAGATTTGGGAACACATGTTGACAGCAACCTCTTTTGACCACCACATTGCCACTGTGGTCGAAATGTCCTTCTATGTGGCACATCTCATTACTAAGGGTTTTGCAACCAGGAAGAAAAAGGTCATTGTCTCCCTCTACTCTTCTCTCATTAGGCCAGTTATTGGGTACAATGCCCCATTTGGCATGCACTTCACTAGACACCTGCAACAACTGGAGAGGCTGCAAAAATACCTCACAAAGAGGATCCTAGGCCTTAAACACTTGTCCTATATGGACAGACTCAAAAAACTCCAACTATTCTCTGTCTTATATCGCCTACTTAGAGGCGATCTCTGCTTGAATTACAAAGCCATGTCTGACCCAGCTCTGTTAAAAATGCTACATCTAAAGAAATCCCAATCCCTCCACACCACATGTTCTAGAAACCTCAACCTCATTACCACAATCAACAGAACATGCTGGAGGGACAGGTTCATAACCCAGAGATTGCCCATGCTCTGGAATAGACTTCCCATACATGTCAAGCAGAGCACCTTGCTGTCCCTCTTCTAGAGAAATCTTGATGAGTGGATGGGTAATAGAAAGTTCACCCTAGGGATCACTCCAGTGGCTTTACTTGATAGAGACTCTGGGAACTATCTTTGGGCAGCACAATGTCAGGGCACTTCTATGGGCTAGGCTTGTAAAGGCTCCAGAGCCATTAGCCTAGTACACACCTATGAACCTATGAAAATGAAATAAACTGCATAATGGGACCATCAGAAAGAGGGAAGAGCATGCAGAGGAATACACAGAAAGGTAGTGGAGAGGGAAAAGGTGGCATGGGTTGGAGAAGGTATTGTTTTTATATTTAGAGGGCAGAGTGGAAGGTACCTCATGGATGCTGTGAGTAGGAATGTAGGTATAGGGAAGGAAGAAGGGGAAACATAGAAATATATATCAGACAAAGACTGACGGCGGGAGACCTATTCAAAACAGGGCAAAAAGGAAATATGCAGACAGGTGGAGGGAGGAAAGAGTGATTGGGAGAATTACTGAAGAAAACTGGGAGGGTGAGTGATGGGAAACACCATGATGGGTAATAGGATGGGATGGGAATCTCCTGCTGAGCTACACAGCAGTCAATCCAACCAGATGTCAGTTATCAACATGACTGCCTCATGACTGCACCCAGTTACTGGTAACCCAGTGGTTGGGGGCCATGCACCTATATGACTCTACAAGGTCCATGAGGATGCACTCCAGAGTGCCAATCCATGTCTTAAGCAATTGGTCTATCATATTCCACACCATTCTGTGAACTTCCTGCTAGTTAACCCAGTGAAACCCCTGGTATCACTATTTAATGGGGAGTCTACATCCCCTACTGGAGAAGCAGCAACAGTAGCCAATAGCAAGATTTCCAGGTCACCTCTTACAGGATGACCGTTGTCACTCTGTATAGAGGCTGGCCTGAGGACTGCTGAAGACCCAGCAAGTAGTTGCAAGGCTGATATATGGAGCAGTGGAAGCTACTGCTTCACAATCAGTTTAGCAGTGCACACTTCAGAAAATAGGGATGTAAACAGAGAAATGAAACAGAAAAATTATAAATAATAAAATTAAGAAGATGACATCATTAAAGAGAAGAGAACAGAAAAATAAATGCTCAATATGTTGTGCTACACATTTATACTACGGTGTTAGAAGTGAAAAAATGCAGTTAGCAGAGCAATAACAGAACTGGGAGATTACCGCACAGTGTACAAATGGTTACTGTTGTGTCTATGTTACTGGTGTGTGTGTGTGTGTGTGTGTGTGTGTGTGTGTGTGTGTGTGTGTGTGTGTGTGTGTGTGCGTGTGTGTGTGTGTGAGTGTGTGTGTGTGTGTGTGTGTATAAATGTGTGTGTGTGTTTGTGTGTGTGCGTGTATGCTCAATTGACAATGAAGCTACTAAAAAGCAGCAATGATATGTAAATAAATTGCACTACCCTGCAGAAGTAACAGTGTATAAACAGATATCATACACAGTGTAGCAATTGCTGGGATGCACAGCACAGGGTAGCACCATACCACGAATAACATGTCTCAGAACACCAACAAGAATATGCATAAGACACCCAATCTCTGCTGCAGTACTGCATCTTGTGAAGCATAAAGTAAGTGAAGTGGTACACAACAGTCTGATATTTTCATGTGTATAGTGTGCCAAGTAATTCTGTTAAAGTGATGGGCAGTGGAATGATCACTACTGGAGTACAATATATCTGTCCGACAAGGGCAGTGTAAATCACATGCATGAGGATCACATAGGTATGAGGGACTGAATGATGCAAACTGGCAGAGTATTCCAGCAGAAACGCGCACCCTTAATTGCATTGTTATACCCAAGGCTAGTACATTATGCATTATGATAACACCATCAGGAATAACTGAGTGTTGTAAGTATATCAACACAGTTACACACACACACACACACACACACACACACACACACACACACACACACACACACACACACACACACACACACACACACACACATTTACAATTGATATGATTCATAAAAGCAAAGCAAAAATATATGCAGTGTGTACATTATTTAGCTTCCTTTCTAACCTGGGCAGTGCAGTACTTAACAGGAGAAGCAGAGGTTTATGGATATGGCTATGATGTTGTTGTGCCTTTCGGCTTTTCCCGGTTAGGGGTAACCACAGCAGAACTCCGGTCCACTAATGATTGGCAGTAGATTTTTACATGCTGAGTTGCTGGCCTTGATGCAAATCCTTCAACGAAGGTACGCCCATTCATGCATGTCTCCACACAGAAGATGCTCTAGCTGAGAATCGAACAGGACAACGTCTTACTGTGAGGTGACAACGCTACCGCAGCACCACCACCGCAGTCATGGATATGGCTATGATACACTGTGCATACTGAGATGCCTAAATGGTTTCTTCTGCTTCCTCTGGCAGGTGATCTTGCTCTTCTGAATGTCTTCATGTGCTTATAGACACAAAACATGATGACAGCATACCTATGGACATTAAAAACTGTTGCTAGGTATTCAATAATGCCTAGTTTTCAAAATTCAATCAACAGAGAGTTATACTGTAGTACTCAGATGGTCTTTCCCTAAACTCTTTTTTAGTGATGGAGGAGATGTGGTTGCCACCTTTTTAGATCACTGTAATGGTATCAGCACTGCTCAGCAGAGTGGGTGACACCCAAGGCAATATACACTACCCTGACAAATGAGTGCCAAATGTCCACCTTGTGCTGGGAGTCCTCATCTGAGTTACACATCAGATGATCCAAGGGGTGCAGGTGCAGCAGGTGAATTAAAAGCTGTATCTTCCTGCTGCATTATGTAGGGGCCATTCCAACTTCAGCTCTTCCAGATGTCATAGCCACTTGCCAGACTGAAGCCAACAGGGAACTCATAGCTGAGATGTGTGCACATTGATACACAGCATGCAATGTGTGATGCAGACCATTGCCAATGTGCTGTAGTGTGACCACAGTAGACATGCATGGAGGGCTGATAGATGTGAACCTGTCACATGGACACACATGGTAGCACTGCTCTGTACATAGTACAGTACCATTGCAGCATGCAGTATGGCACCAATTTGCCATTTAGCTACAATAGACCATTTGCTGAGCTTTTAAAGTGAACATGATGTATCTTTATATTGTATTTAGAACTCAACTATCTTCCTTTTTTTGCATTAACAATGTTCATATGTCTGTTATGTACTTGGAGCTTTTCTCCCCGGGCCTCCGCTGAAAATGGACATGTATCCAGTCGGACTCTCCCGGTTAACAAATGTAAAATAAAATAAATAAAATAAATAAATAAAATAAATAAACATGCACAAGTTATAAAGGAGCTAATGGGCATTTACAGATTGCATCATGGACTATCATGCAAGCATGAGCCTGTATCAAGATGTAGAGATGATAAGCACTACAGATTCAGCAGAATTACTTCATTTGCATAATCATTTTGCTATGAAACCAGTAATAGCAGGCTTAAAGCCACAGTCACCATTGTGATGTTCCTCAACCTGTCAATGCAACAATAGCAATATGGGCATATCATTTAAGAAAGAATAGTATAGTGCAATACGTTGTTAAAACCAGTACAGCAGCAGCTGTGGTAAGGGAGTACAGGCTATCAGCAGGTGGGGTTGCCATATGGTAATACATTTTTTTACTTACCACATTAGAAAGAAAAGCAACCCACAGGCAGTGTGACTGAACACATAATGGATGGAAAACAACACTATGACCAGACAGAGAACAGGGGCATCCATCTCCAACCCACCAGAAGGATGGCTAAATAACAAGGATCATTAAAATATCCTGTTTGATGACAGCACAGACAGACAAACAGACAGATAGGGATGTGTTTAAAGGAAAACAAGTTCAGGTGACAAACACAGATAATGGGGTGGGATGAGGGAGGCACACCTGTTAAATGATTTAGGCTGTAGATGTGTTCCATGGGACATATGCCAATGTTGTCTGGGAGATCAGAGATCCATATAAATGGAAGGCAGGTCACATGATCCAGCAATCTGTCTTCAAGCCCTTGCAACTGAATTGCTGTGGGTACATAGTCTGTGAAAGCCCAGTATAGCAGGTATGTCACTTGTTTCAGCCACAGGTAAGGCATGCATGCTGGATCGTTACCATTGATGGTGTAGCATCTGCACACGGTCACTAAACATAGGTGTATTTTCCTATGTACAGGTACAAAACTGGCACCAAAAATGACAACAGCTGGAAAAGATCACCAGAGACAGAGGTGTCACTGCACACTGTAGCTATACATGACAGGTGTATTCTAAATATAGATAAGTTGGATATGCCTTCCAGTTGTGTGTCTATAGGGATTGAGATGGAAGAACCTCATGATTCATGCAAATGCCATGGGTGTCCACAACAGATCAGCACACCACCAACATGACAGTTCATACCCACATGTCAGTCCAAGCCATTGCAATAGAAGGAATGGGCAGAAGTAGAGGTCCACCAACACACACCACCCTCATTGACATGGAAGAGTTCTTGGCACTTTCTTGGGAGATAGTGAGAAGACCCTGGTACCTGGTGGAGGCTTGGATGAGGGAACTACACTGGTTGCAACATCCCATGCTACACCAATTGTTATTACTTTAAGCCACTAGCAGATGGAGAGCACATTGTCAGTGTTGGCACTGCTAAAATTGGAGGGCACATCCACTGACACAGCTGTGTTAGCTCTGAAACCCATCCCTGCATCTCTGCTAGTAATGGAGGAATAGGCTGTCTCTGGCAGCACAACACATGATATATGGCTGTTATCTGCTCATGCAACAGAAGTGGGTAATGGTACCATTACAGATCATGAAAACAAAGGGGAGTAACATACTGGTCAACATCAGTGCCATGACATCCACTCAGTGCTTGACACAAGTGTCACAAATGGCATAAATCAATGTATGTGCAGGTTGCTTTTCCAGACACAGACATATGCCACCAATGCAATGCTGGAAATAATTTGTGTACTGTTTGGCATAAGTGATGACATACATTAAGCTATGCAATGCCAGCATACTGCTATGGATTATAAGGAGAGGAAGCAGATCCACCTTCTGAAGGCACTGATGTGGGCATACACAACTATTGCATCAACCGTGAAGTATCATGGCTTGACCCACTAGAGGGATTGCCATACCTATAGCCATCACCCTTTTATCTCCATGTGGGTACACTGCAAAGGGCAGATTTCTAGAGGTCAAAGAGTGCCTCTTGGTCATGATCAGCTACTGGTGGTGAGCATTCAGTAACACGATGAGTCCTCCCTTGTATATGTAGCCTCACAGTTACAGTCCAGTGCATCACATGATGAGGCTGTTATGATCTCACAGTTTCACACCATTTATGTCATCTTCTGCATCGTATGATGAGGCAGTACTGATCTCATAGTTTCACACCATCTATATCATCCTCTGCATCACATGATGAGGCAGTTATGATCTCACAGTTTCACACCATCTATGTCAACAGGTGCTACTGGCAGCGTTAATCCTTGAAAATAATTATTTTGTTGCTGAGACCATCTATAATCTGCATCATTCCAACCTTTGGTCACATAACCCTGTGAGATCCACACTTGAGCAGTATTCTGCCATCTTCTGTACTGTACTGGGTCTTCCTGCACCATTTCTGTGCAACAGGCCAGAACATCTGACCAACTGTTCCCTTTAGGAAACTCCACCTCCTGACTTCGCAGTCTGCCAGCTCTCCAGTCACTCAGCTGTGTAACTCAATAAGTCTTCTACAAGCCCTAATCCTTCTACTCTCAACCTATGTAGCCATTAGTGGTCCCTATCATTGTGCCACACCACAAGTTTTTCACTTTAAATTTGATAATCTTCAGTCCAGTCTGAAAAGAAGTACAGATACAAGGGTGGATGGCACTGTTATTAACACTAGTTAGCTAAAAGGTACCTACCCTTGGGGTTTGTGTATGGTGTGCAAATTTTCAGGATATGTCCTTTTGAATGCTTATGAAAACAAGTAGGGCATATGGTAACAATAAATGATACACTTGTCTGAGTGAGAAATTGGTTTATGTAGCCACAGGTTCTAACTGCATTATACATTATATGTTGTATATACAAGTAGGCAACTGTAACAATGTACATTGGGCCACTTCTATTTCATAAAAAGACAAGGACAATATAATGGATTTTATAATCACTCTATGGTTTGCATAAATTTTAGAATTTTTTTTTGTCTTATGGAAAAGATATGTAAAGTTAAAAGTGCTATTTAAATGCAAATGGGATTAATTTTAGCAGCTAAAAAGAAGGTAGTCTACATTATTTGAAGATCTAAATATCAAAACACAATGCATCTGTTTATGAACCTATAAGATAGTCACTCAGTTACCTTTAGTAGAGATAGATATAGGAAAAGAAGAACCACTATACCTGTGTTTGTAGGTGAAGGGGCTACGTCACTTCATGTCAGTGATGAAAGTGTACATGATAAAGCATATTTACAGATAAGCAATAAAAATATCAAAATATCAGGTTGAGAGGAGGAGAAGGCTGCATCAATTAGGGCCAGAGAAAGCAGCCAGAGCAGAAGGAAGGACAGACAATCAAGGTGGCCTCATGCAATACCCATATTTGGAGTTAATGTATATCTTGCTTTACATGATAAATAAAGGTAGTATACCAACTTTTAATTCAAAAACATTTTAGAACACTCGTGATGAAACTGCCACATAATATTTTTTGAGAAAAATGATGACCAGACAAAACAAAAGATAGAATTGGGCTTACTTTTGATGGACCTGGTATAATGAAAGACATTGGGAAATTTCGTGCATGTCTGGAATGACAAAAGCCTGCACTGCATCCTGGGGTCAGAAGTCCATTGATAACTGTTCTTATTATTGATTCCCTATTCAAGTAGATTCCCATTGATCTTGTAGAGCCATTATTAACATCTAGTAATAATTACTAATACATTTGGTTTATTCTTATTTTTTTCTCAATTGTTTTTATTGAAAATTTTAACAACAAAACATTAAAATATGATAATAGAAATATAAAACAAATATAGATAGCTAAAAGAACAATAATAAACAACAACTAAAATAACTATTTACTATTGTGTCTACTATAAAATAAAGCTTTTTAAAAGAAAAAGAAATGTGATGAGTAGTTGTTAGTTAATTATTAGTCTGTTTATCCAGCAGTTCTTTGAATTTCAACAATTTTATATGAAGAGGTGATTCTAGATTTTCTTGTTTTGATTGTAAGTTCAAGGTGGCAAACTTTACTTGCTAAGTGTGCAAATTCCTTCATAGTAGGAATCATCTGATTCTTCCATTTCTTGGTCATGACTTTTTTGCTACTGTTAAGATACTCCATGAAAACGGTATTTTATTTTCATGACACAAGTGGGAATAGGTGTATTAAATAAAATAAGAGATTTGCTCAGCATAAATTTTTCATTAAAAACAGACTGTAAAAGAGAATTCACATTATCCCAATATGTTTTAAGTTTTATACAATTGTAAAACATATGTTGCCAGTCAGCTTTAACATTTAGTTTACATCTTTTGCATCCTATGTCTTTAGTATACATCAATTCAACTTTGTGTGGTGTGATAAAGGTTCTATATAAGAACTTCCAAAAGAATATCCTCTGCCTTAGTGATAAAGTAGTTTATTTTGAAGAGTGGAGTATTAGGTTTTTATTGTTTTCACTTGGGGAGTTATTACTAACAAATCTAAAATAATACCAATAGCTTTTTTCTGTGTCATACTATTGGTTTTTAAGTACCTTATATATTTTAGATAAAAGTCCCTTTCCAATTATATTCTGTTGCATTAGAATAGTGAGTAAATCAATGAATGTGGGGAAAGAATTTCTAACTATTGGTTCCATTAGATTAATCTTATGTTCAACTAATTGTCTACAATTTTGAATTTCTAACTACGTCTTTGTTAATTCAAACTTATTAATGATATTCTCAACATTTTGTAACATCCCATTGTCTAGTAATTGATAACAGTATAACAGGTTCTTGTTTTTAAATGTAATCATTGTTGTTAAATTAAATAAATTAATACTATTTTGTAGGCAATTGGAAATACAAAGAAAATTCATGCTTTATATTCAGGGTTCCTGACAATAAAAATTTTAAAGGCAGTTAATATCGTATTAATATAATAAGATTTAACGTTTGGTTTTGTTTTCACTAAAATAGTCTTTTACTAACCAATGAAATTTATTAGTAGCTATTTTAGTATGATGTGATTTTGTTAAATTGTTGGATTTCCATTTGCCATTATAATTGTTTTTTAACCAAGAAATTATTGTCTTAACAATTGAGGATAAGGAATATAATTCTAAATATGGAAGACCAATGCCACCCGATGTCCAGTCTCTAATGTGATGATTTAAAGCCAATCTAGGCTTATTAGGAAACCATAAAAATCTCAGTAACAAAGAATTATGCTCTTCATTTTTTGGGGAATATGGAGAATAAAGATTTTATTATATATAGAATTTTAGGAATGAGAATCACTTTAATTAAGGAGAATCCCTCTTCCATGGTAAAAAAAAATCCATTTATTAAGAGCTTGTTTTATGGAATTTTAGTTATTATTATAATAAATGGTTGTTATAATTTTAATTGCTGGAACCTGTGTTCTGAATGACTGCTTTCCAATCTATCTGCAAATATACAGAGTTGAGTATATTTTTTTGGTTTTAGAATTTAATTGTTGCTTAGACCTCTATTGAAACTGCTGTCTCCCTGTTCTGAGAGACTGCTTTCCAATCTATCTGCAAATATACAGAGCTGAGTATATATTTTTTGGTTTTAGAGTTTGTACTGTTAGTTGTTGCTTAGATCTCTGTTGAAACTGTTTTGTCCCACCCATTCTCCCTATTTTTGGTTTGTAGTTTAAATTTGGTGGCTTTTGCAGTTGCCCACCCCACTGTATATTTGATCTGGGACACTCCCCTAGTCCCATCTCTTTACCACATTCTACCTAATAAACTCTTTCTGTACTTGCTTTTAGTCCTTTTTAATTTAATTGCATTTTTTAAACTGTGTTTGGTCTAATATTGCTACATACTCAAGTGTACTAGCTTGCACTTCATGTGAATTGTTTTTACTACTGTTTTTGCTACTTTTCTGTAAAAAAAAAAAAAAAAACTATAAGCCTGTTTACTACCTTTCCTGTAACTAGTATTCCAGATACAGATTTGCTGTACCCAGGACTGTGTGTAAGCTTCTGAGCCCCCAAGTGTTTCTGTGTTGGAGGGAAGTCTTCTAGCTTATCAGTGGGAGTGGTAAGCACTAGGTAACCTGTCTACTACATAAGGAGTGGTTCTGGCCCAGAAATTGTAGTTATTGGCCATTTGGGCAATCTCTTCCATCTCTCTCAACCTTCTGATTTGAAAGCCTGCATTTGCACTTGGTTCTGTCCTGTAACTCATCTAGTGCAGATACAGATTCTTAGTTTTAGCACTTACATTTGCTTATTCATGCTCAGCACTTTTTCAGAACTTGTAAGCACTAAATAAGCTACTAATTACTATAGCACTCAACCTTCCTCATTACCTAGAGGAAAACAGTTTTTGTACTAACTTTTCTCACTTGCTTAGAGAAAAACAGCTCTTGTACTCACTTTCCACACTTATCTAGAGGAAAATATATTTTTATTCAGGCATGTCCAAGGGTCAGCTCCCAGTGTTCTCTCCTGTCTATCTGATGAATCTGGGCATCTTGAGGCAATGTAGAAATTGCCTCATGTACACAGACAACCCTCTCCTCCTACCACCCAACACTACAACCTGTGAGAGATGCACTTATCTAGCCAAACTGGAGGTAAAGCTCTCTCCAACCAAGACTGAATTTGACAGTCATGTAGAGAAGGTAAACATTTGCACCACACCACACTCATCACATAGTCTCACTAAAGCTACACCACAAAAATCCACACATAGTAACACAAAAAAATGCATGGAGACTCTCAATAATAATCTGTCTAAGCAACAGAGACCTTCAAAGCAGAAATGCAAGCAACCTCCATCCCCCAACACAACCCAAATGACACATAGCCCACAGACTCAGTGTGCCACTCAACCACAGCCAATAAGGCAAAACAATGTACCCATCACACTAGTCATAGATGACTCTATAGTCAGGCACACTGATGTCCCACTCACCAGACTAAACAAGGAGAAGGTTACTGTCAGCTGCCTGTCGAGAACCAGGATCCGCCACACAACCCATGCACTCAGGTCACTCCACAACAAGTACAAATATGACTCTGTCTTTGTCCATGTTGGTGTGAATGACCTGAGACATACCTCCCTGGACTACACAAAAAGAGACATGGAAGAGCTCTCCGATCCTGTAGCACAGGCAGGTATGACCCTAGCCCTGAGTAGCATGCTGCCATTGCCCAGAATGATACCGCAGTACAAGGACAAAATGATTGACTTCAACAATTGGCTAAGCTTCTGGTGTCATTCTAAGGGGATCTAGTATCTGCCTGCTTGGGATGACATGGTTGCCAGACCACGATGTTTTACCACAGATGGCCTGCACCTGTCATCCCTGGGATTCCGGATACTGGCTATGGCTCTTGCTACCCCTATAGTGCCTTTTTTAAGCAAGGTTCAAATAAAAAATTCACCACCATAACAGGAACAGGCAATTAAAAACTGAGGCTAATGCTAGAAGTCTAAATCTCAAAAGGCACTCACTCAAGGCACCCCTTAAAATGGAGAACACCGATATCTGTGCAGTGACTGAGAACTGGTTCAAGGCTCTTGAGACCACCCCTGGCCTACCAGGCTATAACTCATACCACACTTTTCGGCCATGTAACCTGGACTGAAAAACCAAAGGCGGAGGTGTGTCCATATTCATTAAGGATATCCACACCTCCAGGCTAGTTGCTCAGCATAATGCATCCGAGGTTATCCAAGTGCAACTAACTCTGGGAAAAACTGCAATCCAAATTGTAGCTTGCTACAGATCCCCCATCATGCCCCAGGATTCCCACTCCTCTTTTCTTGATGTACTGAAAAATATTAGGGTTCAACCAAACACCCTAATAATAGGCGACTTCAACTACCCCACCATTAACTGGGAAAACTACTAGTGTACCAACACCTTAGCTCAACACTTTCTGGAATTCATAAACTCCAATGCCCTGGATCAACTTATCCACACCCCCACCAGGGGCAACAATATCCTAGACCTAGTCATTACCAACCTGAAGTCAACTCTTCGTTGGTCCGATCCGACCATAAGCTAATTACCCTTGATATCCACATCTCGCCCCCACCCCCCATTAAGGAAACAATGGTAAAAAATGTCTCCAAAGCCAACTTCATGCTTCTTAAGACAGAAGGGGTGAACTTCATGACACCCATGCAGATGGACAATAGAGTTACAACTGCTGAATCCTACACAGATGCACTCTATAAGCACTTACACGAGTGCATGGATCGTGCTATCCCAAACAGAACCAAGATGCTATCCTCCAAAAAAAAGGAAGCCAATCTGGTGGTCCCATGCCATAAACAAACTGTACAACAGAAGGAAGAAACTGTTGCAAAAGAGAGTAAAATCCCATGAGTGGAGGAGCTCCCTGGTCAGCCTCAGTAAGAAGCCGAGATCCCTTATAAGATCCTCCAAAGCTAGCTACGAAAACAAAATTGCTGCTAATTCTAAAAGGACAACCACAAAGCATTCTATAGCTATGTCAAGAATCTCAGTGGCAACACCCAGATCTACTCTGAGTTACAGCACAACGGCACGGAAATTACAGAACCAACTGATATTGTCAACATCCTGGCAGATAGGTTCAGTGCTAACTTTACTCCCCCTCACCCCCTAAAGGGCCCATATCTATACAGGAAGAATGCAGAGTCCCTGTAATCACAACTACGCAGGTAAAAGCTGCACTCTCTAAAGCCAAAAACACAGCATCCATGGGACCGGACAACATCCCAGGCTGCATTTTACACGAACTTCAGAACAAACTGGCTCCCCACTTAAGCACCATGTTCAATAATAGCCTAGCATCAGGCTTTGTGCCCACTGAATGGCGCACAGCATCAGTTATCCCATTCCAAAAAGGGGGAGCCATCACTGATCCCGGGAACTATTGACCTATTAGCCTGACGAGCCTGGTCTGCAAGGTCATGGAATGTATCATCATGGAACTCATAAACAAAGACATTGGTAACTTCCAAACTCTGGATCCCACCCAGTTTGGGTTTGTGAAAGGCAGATCATGCCTCCTAAACCTGATCAACTTCTTTGAAGCAGTCACCAAAGCCGTAGATGAGGGTAAGGCAGTTAACACAGCCTATCTTGACCTCGCCGAGGCTTTCGACACCATCCCTCATTCTGGAATTATAGCTAAACTCACTAAACTAAGTATAAATCCCTATGTCACAAGATGGGTTGCCAACTGGCTCACTGACAGAACCCACACTGTAAAAGTTGCAGACTCCAAATCTGACCTCAAAGCAGTGACAAGTGGAGTACCACAGGGTTCTGTCCTGGGACCTCTACTGTTTGGTATCTACTTCTCTGAAGTACAGGCTAACACAGAAGGCCTCTGGCTAATGAAGTTCGCAGATGACTGCAAACTAGGAGCCATAGTCAAGCCCCCAAATGATGTGGACACCCTACAGAAGGGCCTCGCTGAGACAGATGCCTGGTGTCAGAGCCATGGCCTCAAGCTCAATGCCAAAAAGTGCAGTGTCATTCCCTTCGGCAAAAACTCTGTACCCATGAACTACCACATAGGCAGCAATCTACTTAACACCGAATGTGTGATAAGACACCTTGGGACCCAGGTGGACAGTAGCCTCCCCTTTGATAGTCACATTGTCACAGTAGTCAGGAAGTCCTTCTACATGGCACACCTCATCATAAAAGGGTTCTCATCCAGGAAAAAAGAGGTCATTGTTCCCCTCTACTCGACACTCATTAGTCCCATTATAGAGTACAACGCCCCTTTTAGAATGTACCTCACAAGACATCTGCAGCAGCTGGAAAGGCCACAGAAGTACCTCACAAAGAGGATTACGGGCCTCAAACAAATGCCCTACACTGACTGCCTTAAAAAACTCCAGCTTTCCTCCATAGCATATCGCCTACTCCAAGGTGATCACTGCCTAACATATAAAGCTATGTTAAACCCAGAGCTGTTGGACATGCTACACCTAAAGAAATCCCAATCCCTTTGAGCTATACGCTCTAGGGACCTACACCTTGTCACCACAATAAATAGGACATGCTGGAGGGATAGATTCCTGTCCCAGAGACTTCTCATACTCTGGAACAGGCTACCCATCTATGTCAAGCAAAGTTCTTCATTAGCACTCTTCAAGAAAAATCTTGATGAGTAGATGGGAAATAGAAAATACACTGCTTTGACAGTGGCACAGGAAAATAACTTTCTTGGGTGGTGTAAGCCAGGGAACCTTGTTGGCTAGGCTTACATAGGCCCTTGGGCCAATAGTCTAGTACCTACCTATGAACCTAATATTATCAAGAAAGACTATCCCTAAGTAAGTGATTTTACCATCTTTTATGTAATTTCTTATCTATTTTATTAATATTATGATAAACTGGTAGTATTTTAGCCTTATTCACATTAAAACTGAGTCTCAATTTCTTCTGGAATATTTCTATTTCTTGGAATACTGGAATAAGAGAAGAATTGCAGTCAGTCTAAGTTAATAGGATGTCATGTCAAAATAATTGTATTTTGGGGATTAAATCATTATTTATTAGTATGCCTTTGATGTTTCTATTTGATCTTATATAATTTGCAAAAGATTTCATAACTACAGCAAAAAGCAGTGGGGACAAGGGACAACCCTGTTTAGTACCTTTAATAATCATGATTGATTGGGAAGTACATGAGCCTATTTTAATGTATGCAAAAGAGTTTTTATAGAGAAGTTTGATTAATTGTGAGAAATTGTTTGAAAAATTACATTCCTCCAGTACTAATAGTAAGTACTCCCAATTAACTGAATCAAATACACTGCTAACATCCAGACTAACCAAAGTTAGTTCTTTTTTTTTGAATTATTAGTATAATCAGTTATTGACAGTATTCTCTTGATATTATCATAGGTGTTCCTGTTAATTTATAAACCCAGTCTGATCATTGTTTATCAACATTGGTAGAAATTGTTTTATTCTAGAGGCATAGATAGGCATGGATATTTTATAATCTACATTTAATAATGAAATTGATTTATATGAAGAACGTTGTTTTGAGTGCTTGTCAGGTTTTAAAATTGGGGATATTAGGGTGTATTTACAGGAAGGTGGTACCTTTGTAAGGCCTTTAACTATTGAAAATACTTGTAGTAAAATACTCAAAGCATCCAATAGTCATCATTATGTATAGTTCAGGTATTATACCATCATTTCCAGGTGCCTTATTGGGTTTTAATTTACTAATTTGGATTTTGATTTCAGACATCGATATAGGCTTGTCAATTATTTTTATTCAATCCTCTGGCAATCTATTTTTAGTATATATTTTTTTATAAATGTTTTAATTAGATCTTGTGCATCCATTGTTGGTTTGTGTTGATTAGTCTTATTAAATATTATTATTAAAATTAGACCTGAAAACATTCAGAATATCTTCTATTTCAGTATCCTTCTTTTTACTACTAGAGGAGTACAATTCTTTGATGTGATTAGGTTTAAGAATCATTTTTGTTTTAGTAGCCAATGCATTTAGGATTTATGGAATAATTAGTTATTTTAATCTTTTCTAATTTTATCATAGTTTTATGTTGTAAAATTTATAAATATTTACTGTTTAAGCAATTTATTTCTTCCATTAAGTTATTTCCTTTTTGACTAGCTAATTTTATTTTATTACTTTTCTCCTGTAAATATATCAATTATTTGTCCCATAATTTCATTTTTGTGCATATCAACTTGTAATTTTGCCAAAAAGGTATACTTTTAAAGATTGCCATGCAAAAAACTGTGACATGTTACCTGTATGATTAGTTTCAATAAAAGTTTGGATTTTTTTTTATTAAAAGACCTCCTTAAAGTTTTTCATATTATTTATATATGCAGGAATCCTTTTAATTGGTGGGTTATTATGAGAATTCAATATAGCTTCAGTGTTATAGCATTATGATCCATCAGTGGGCAAGAGACTACTTTAACATTATCTATTTGACTAGTGATCTCATTTGAAACATATACTTTATCTATTTGTGATTGTGTCCCATGCCTTTGTGAGAAACTTTAAAGAAGAGTGAGTCTGATACTGAGAATTCATTTGTATCTCTCACATTATATATGTCAATGAACTCCATCAAATCCTAGACTGAGGCAGGTTTCTTCTTTTTACAGCTAGTTTTGGTATCCTTGTCAGATAAAATGCAATTAAAGTCACCTGAAAAAATAGTGTTTCCCTTTGATATTCATATTATTTTCCCCAACTATTCTTTAACTATTTGCATTTCCAATCCAGGTATCCAATAGATATTAATAAAAATGTATAGTTTCCTTTGAATCTCTAAAATCACTGAGCAAAACATGCCTTTTTCATCACTAAATGTATTCAGGACTTTAGGTAGAGGCAATGTGTTTTTCCATAAAATAGCCACCCCTCTTCTCTTTTGTTTATATTGAAAGCTAGTCAACACAGAATAGTGTTTAGTATTATGTCTGTTCAAATCTTCTTTTATTAAATTTTTATTAAATGTTTCCTGTAAAAAGATAAATGAAATATTTTAAAAAATTTGCATAAACTACTCCTTTTACAACCATGACTTATTCCATTGATATTAATTGATATGTATTTCAAGTTGGCCATACTACCAAAATAGGAAAAAATAAAAAGTTATTGCATATAATACCATCATACATTTGTAAATAATATGATACTGAAAAACTATTATTATATCTAGTGAACTGCTTATTCATAGATATACATATAAAATAACTGAAATTGTTAACTGTAAACTTTCTATCAAGAATAGTGGACACCAAAAAAAAATAATTTGTAAACTACTATACATGCACTGTTCTTTCCCATCCCCCCATGGAGTTTAAAACTCCTGGTTTGAATATCAATCGTATTCAAACTCTACCATCTGCTCACAAACAAGTATTTAGCATCACTCTACCACTTCTAAAGTTATGATATATGAAAAGGTCTAACTTATTTTACAAAGCTAAAAGAGTTAGTATATATATATACATATTATTTAGATTATAAACAGTCATTTGCTTGCTATAAAACATATAAACTGCAAAGTATAGGAGATCTTGACGTCATTTGGTTCTCTTCTATTTTTTCAAAGTAAAACCCCAGTGTAAGAAGCAAAACACTTTTTCTTTTGGTCATCACAGCAATAGAATAGTCATTATCAATCTTATTAGTTTGTCATCCAATTTAATAGAAGCTTTGGAAAAGGCTGTTTTAAGTATTAGCTCCATGTCTTGTTATGAGAAGAACATAACAATAACTGATCTCCATGAAGAGTTAGATTTTGATGAAACAGAAACTAGAGGCTTGTGAGCTCTTTCTACACTATATGACATAGCTTTAGATAAATTCAATAACTAAAAAACAAAACTAAACCAAAAAAAACAGCAACTGAGGAAAACCAGGGAAAACCAGCAAAATGGCTTTATTGATACGAGCACTTTTGTCCAATACATGTAGACTTAATCAGATAAAAGTACCAAAAAACTTCTCCCTCTCCACTTTTAACCTGGTACCTCAACAAGCAACTGGTCACCTCTTAGAAAAATCCCTCTAGAATCCACAAGCCAAACCAAACTTCTAGGTGTCACAATAGATGATAACCTAAGATTTGCTATCCACATCTCCCTCACCATCAAACAAGTCCACACCAAACTAGGCACCCAAACCATACCATAAAGAAAGTGCTAGACTAGCCACTGCCCACTCACAACTGCTCTCCACCCTCCTCTACAGATCCCACATATTTACTAACCTGCGAAAAACAGACCTAAATAATCTAAAATCCTACTACAACAAAATTGCCACGTTCGCTACAGGCCACCCATACAGAAGCCATCACTACTCAGTGCTCTCCCAACTCAACTGGCTAGAACTCCCAAACCTTTTAACACTCAATCAACTGACCATAGCCCACAAAATAATTAACTGACCCAATGACTGCCCTGCACTTACTAACCTAATCCAACCTAATATAAAAGTCAGATCACTTAGGTCCTCGAACAAACTAATGTTAAAGGTTACCCAACCCCACAACACTCAAGGCACCTCCCTCTATTCTTACAAAATTACCAAGCTCTGGAACACTCTTCCTCAGCCCATAGCAAAAAAAACTTATCATGAGTTCAAACACCTCCTTAAAGAACATGTAGCAAATCATTGGCTCTGTTCCTGCCATACTCCTGGCTAACTCCACCCACTTCCTGATTATATCTCTTACTGCTGATTCTTCTCTTATCTAGGTCATACCCCATGGTCAATGTTTATTATCGTATGACTAATGTTTTATATGCTTTTCTATTAACAGGTACATTGGACTTAGATCCTTAGGCAATCATACTGCTCTTATATCGTAACCATTGCTGTCACTGTTTGTTTAAAATATGTTTCATTTTAATTACTGTATGTTCATGCACACTGTTTCTTGAAACTGCATTTGTTTGTCTTTACCATTAATATTGCCGTCTAATTTACACTAATATATCTCAAACATTACTCATTTTGTCAATATTGTTAGTATTATTAGTTTATCTACTGTATGTCTGGAGCTTTTCTCCCTGGGTCTGCACTGAAAATAGGCTTTTGGCCCAGACGGACATTACCCGGTAAACAAATGTAATAAATAAATAAATAAATAAATAAATAAATAAATAAATAAAAAGTACCCTTTTAAACTCTCTGCCAAACATGTAATCACAAAACAAGGAAATAAATTTAAAGGGACACAGCCCTATTAAGTAATGCCACTATAAATTAATATATATATATATATATATATATATATATATATATATATATATATATATAAACAGACAATCATATCAGCATCAATATAAAATAAAATGAAATAAAATCATCTATCATAAACTCTCATTTTCAACCAATAAGGAATACTAATAAACTCATCAAGACCTGGAGGAGCTGTGGCATTCAAAAATATCTGCCACCAAAGTTCCTTTTGCACCAACAAAATAGACCAGGGGCCACCTCTCAGGTTAGGTACCACCTTTTTCAATATAGAAAAAACAAAACCATGATCACTATACTTAGACTGATGTTTATATAGGACGTTAGTACTTTTCTGTTTTTTTCATGTCATAAACATGTTCATCAATTCTTTATTTTAATTTTCTTTCAGTCTTGCTGATATAAAATGCTGGGCATTGCTGAAATAGGGCAATATAAATAACACCTTGAGTATTGCTATTTTTTCAGCCTTTAATTTACATTTTCTGCCATGTACAAAAACACTATCACTAGCTTTAATGTACTGGCTTTGGTTACACACCCCACATTTATCCATCTTGCCTGAGTTCCCAGGTATTGAATGTGAAATACCATAAAAAGAATTCTTAAAACTAAACCCACGCCTAAAAACAATTTTAGGGTGGGCACCTAGCCTTTCATATATATATATATATCATCATTAGAAGAAAAAAGATGTCAATTATTTAATAAAATAGAGGCTATATAACTACTATCCAAGCTATAGGTGGTAATAAATAAATGGCTATAGTTAATAAAAGAATTCATAGAGGAAGAACACTGATAAACCATGTTATCACATGAATGTAAACCAACAAATTCATTCAGCACATCTCCCTCAAGTGAACCTAAGGCTTGCCCCATCAGGTAAAGTTGTCAAATTAGAATCAAAAGTGGACCCACCAAGCCCTAATAAAGGATGATAAATGCTAGACCTTCTTTTGTTCACAACCTCATTCATAATAGATTTATCTAGGGCAGCAGGATAACCTATATTCAAAAGCATTCCACACAAAGTGTTACACTCATCAAAAACATCATCAAACTTGGACACCATCCTTGCAGCCCTAACCATTTGGGCTTTCACAACAGCCTGTTTCTGATGAAAAGGATGGTTATGACTAAAAGGTAATATAGTATTTGAATAAGTTGTCTTCCTGTACACAGTAGAACAAATAAGATGAGCATCACAGTCCCCTTTCAAAGTGACATCCAAATAATCAATATAATCCTGGCCAATAGAATAAGTAAACTTCAAAAATGGAGTCATACTATTTATATAAGTAATAAATTAAGGTACAGATTCAACAGGGCCTGACCAAACCACAAATAAATCATCCAAATAATGGGTGTACAAATGAATATACTGAAAAAATTCACAACAAAAAATAAATTTATTCTCCCAAGCAGCCATAATGATGTTGGCAAATAATGGCCCACAAGTTGACCCTGTTGCAATACCCGAAATTTGCTTAATGTCCATGAAAAAATATAATTATTGTCAAGAACCAATTCCATAAGTGTGACCAATAAATTCACTTTGTCTTGAGGTATCTGCATATTGAAAGCCAAATACTAAGAAAACCACAAAAGACCCTGCTCATGTATAATACAACTGAAAAGGTCCGTGACATCAGTAGTAATAAAGATAAAATCCAGTTTAACATCAATTCTTTGGCACCTTTTCAAAAAATCCCAAGAGTGTTTACAAAGATATGGAATGTCCATCACTTGTGATTTTAACTGATTATCAATACATCTAGCTATATAACTGTTTTTGGAATGTCCAGCATCAACAATGGGTCTAAAATTATTTTATTTTATTTATTTATTTTTATTTAAATTTGTTGACTGGGAGTGTCCGACTGGACGTAGGTCCATTTTCAGTGGAGTCCCGGGGAGAAAAGCTCCACAGTTAAAATAAACAGACAGTATTTACACTGGATTACATAGTGATTAACAATTTACATAGCAATTACTTACAACATATTTACAGATGAAGAACATAGTACATCAGTAGACAACTATAATCTTTATCTGTGAAGTGCATACCAGACATTAACAAATGCTACAAGAAGAAGAAGTTTGTGCTGTATAATAAGTACTGGCTTATGAGCATCTCAGCTTGCTATAATCAAGGTATTTAGTGGAGTGGAAAGAAAGGTAGTGGTTGGATGGGGTGGATGATATTAGAGTGGGAGTTGCAAGGGCATAGCCAGCATGTTTTTAGTTGTGCTTTTAGTAAAGTTTTGAAGTGGGTGCATGATGGTATGGAGGTAATTGTGGGTGGGAGTGAGTTCCATGGGACAAACTAAAAGAATGTTAAAAACTAGAATTCTAGAACATCTTAAGGACATTAGAAATTTGAACGTTGCCAGTCCTGTTGCTAAGCATTTTTTGGATGTGCATGATGGTTGCAATAATAGCTTAAGAGTTAGTGTATTGGGGAAACCCTCTATTCGTAAGGGAGATGACATAATAGCTAAACTCTTGGAATTAGAAACTAGGATGATAATAAAATATAAAACTTTAAAACCATTTGGTCTTAATCAAGAGCTGGGTTTATAGTTAATATACAAAAGAGCAATTTATGCACATTATTTATATTGTTATTTTTCTTATATGTACTTTGTTTGTATATATATTGGGTATATTTTTATACATATATATGTATATATTAAATAATTTGTATGTGCTTTTGATCTACTGAGAGCGAACTATATAATTGTTGAATTAATCATATATTTGATAAATTATGCATTATAAATAGTTAATAATATGCTTCTTTTTTATTTTTGATATAAAAGTTATTTAAATTTATTTTCAATTGATTATTAATGAAAGTAATATCATTATTAAATATATGCATAGAATTTAATCTTGACAACAGTTAAGATATATTATCATAGGTAAATGTCTGTATTGTATTTAACATTGAAGCAAAGATCACTTTAAATTTTGATGTCTAATTAAACTAATTGTCAATTTAACAATTAGTGAGTGATATAAATAGAGCTTATTTTCAAAGCTGTAATGTGATCCTTTGAAGGCGAATGGCCGAGGTACCAGATCGTTAATAAAGAACGTTGGTGGAATCTGACTGTTTGGTTTGTTGCTGAATAGCTTTGCTGGAATTTGTATGTGGTTTGAGTTCCATAATTTGGCTATGGCACAAGAGAATGGTGCTTCACCAGCAGAGTTATTGGTTTTAGTGATCTGCAGGTGATTTTTGCTGCTGGATCTTAGTGGTCTGGTGGTGCGATAGGGTTGGAGTAGATTCTGGAGGGATGGGATATTTAGTGGATGGTTTACTAGTTTGTGGGCGAGTGAGAGTTGATACCACTGAAGGAGGTGAGGGAGTTCAACCCAGCCCAGTTCAGCAAGTGAGAGACAGTGGTGACTACGGTAGGATGCCCCTGTGGTGAATTTGGCGATTTTGTTGTAGCAGATCTCTAGCTTGTTTAGATCACATTGCCTTAGGTTGGTATATATTAGAGAGGCATAATAATGTCTTTATGAATTTTTGGAAGACCAAATATTGTAGGAACTACTGGAAAATCAACAAACATTAATTTATACTCTAATGGCGTAATTTGGCCTTGCATAAGCGTGTCATATAAACAGGTCTCAATCTTATGATAAGAAATATTAACCTCATTGATAGAAGCCTCAGTATTAAAACCATCATATACAATACTAAAAATTTGTTGTTCATATTCAAATTGTTCCATTATAACAAGAGCACTGCCCTTATTAGGAAGCGTAAACTTTAGGCCTGTGCCCTTAAGGCCATTCATTAATTCCCGCTGCTTCTCATCCAAATTGCTTGCATAATTATGTTGTTTCTTCTTTCGAAGATGGCAAAAATCAAGCTCACACGTTTGCTCAAAGAGATTAAGTAATGGGTGCAAATCAGGATTATAAACACTAGGCACTCTTAAATCACTGAAAACCAAGTTGGTGAAATATGATCATAAAGCAAATTAAAATTCAATTTATGGGTAAATTATATAACCCTGGTAATATCAGCTCAGACAAACGAATAACCCCTACTAAAAAGGTTAGCACGTTCTTCAGTAAATGGGAAAATTAGTATAGTTATATATTTTAAAATCACTTTTGATGTTATAAATTATAGAACAAGTACCTGGGCCATTTATATCTGCTGATGTGGTTATCGTCTCTTCCAGTTGTACAGCCTCCTCCCCCACTGGGGTCTCAGTTCCCAGGGAGAACTTGAATAGGGTTTGTAATTGTTGATATTCCCCCTCTTGTTCTGGTAACATTCCAAATGACGAAGGCCCAGTTGTTCCAAAGAGTATCGCTCCTCCTGTGGGGCATCATCATCATCATCACCTATAATGGAATCTAATCTGCATGTTCCATCAGGCAGACTCAAAAACTGCTGCTTCTGTTGACTTTTAGGTGGAGCAGGATAAGCTGTGCCTTTAAGGTAGTCTTCCTGGTCACATTGTAACTTTCTGGACTTACATAGTTGAATACCTCGGGTCTATATTAGAAGAGTGAAGTGACAAAAGAGCGAATGCTCTTTCGCCAATACGTAAAACCCGAAGTCTGAAAACAGTGAAGTTATGGAACAGTGATTTTTTTCCCCAGGGAAAAAAATCACTGGACCGTTCTCAGGACTCTGTTGTTTCCTCCACTGTGGTGCAATCTTGGAGTTGGTATATTCAAGTAGGGTGGATGTGAAGGGCGAAGCTCCCCACTTTATTTTGTCTTTATAATTTTTTTTTTGGAACAGTGATTTTTTTTTTCCCTGGGAAAAAAAATCACTGTTCTGTAACTTTGCTATTGTTGGACTTCCGCTTCTACTTGTTGATGAAAGAGCATTCGCTCTTTTGTTGTTTCGTTCTTCTAATATAGATCCATATACTTCCTGGACTTACATAGTTGAATACCAGACCAAATCTTGGCTATATTTGAAAAAACAGATTGATATTTAAATTGGTTTTCCTTAAAAGCCACATCCTCAGTAATAGCAGCATCAAGCTGCTTAATATCAGCATACAACCTATTTCCTTGCTGTTATATCCTCAGTAATAGCAGCATCAAGCTGCTTAATATCAGCATACAACCTATCTATTTCCTTGCTGTTATATTTAATTAAAAGCACCATGAGCTCACAGATATGTCGGTTGAACGTAACCAATAACTCATGGTGTAAGGTGATTGCTACACAAGACTAGTTGGATACTTCCATCTCTGGATCCCCTTTGGAACTTCTTATATCTTAATACATGTTGTAGTTTACAAAACCTTAGAAGTTTATCATGAAATAATTGTAGTTGCTCATCCAAGGAAACAACATGCACCACAGCAGAAACATTAAAACCAAAGGATTTATTTAACCAGTTATCAAGATTAATGGACTACCCGGAGTTGTGTAAATTAAATAAATCTGACTCAAAGAAGCATTCAGGTCGGCATTTGGTAGGAATTGTTAATAAAATTGTTGTTGCCCAGGGGGTAAGGATGAACCACTTTTTTATGTATTAAAATCCAAGCCAGGCAAGTTGTTCAGAACAATCTAGATACTAGATGAAATACCCAAAGTCCGCTGAATGAACTGCTGAACAAGAAGGGAAAGCTTGTGTAGGGATACCTGTAAAACTGCCAAATTCACACCAGTAGAAGCCATGTTACATGCTGGTAAACCACCCGAAGCCATAAACACAAACCAAGAACCAAAAACTAAAAACAAACCAAAAAAGAAAGAGTAACTGGGGAAAACCAGCAAAACAGCTTTATTGATTGGGACGTGTCACCAACGACTTGGTACTTTTATGTGTTGAAGTCAACATTTAATGGACAAAACTGCTTATCAGTATCAATAAAACTGTTTTGCTGTTTTTCCCTGCTTGCTCTTTCTTTTCAGATAAATTCAATCTTAGTAAGCCAGGCAGTAAAAAAGTTAACCATATTTTTCTCCTATTTTTTCAGGCAGTCTAAAAATATGAATGTTATTTCTCCTGGATCTGTTCTCCAGTCGTCAATTTTGTTTAGTAATAAGGTATTCTCTCGCAATAGGAATTCAATGTTGTTTTCATCTTACACCAACGCGAAACAAATCCAAGACTCTCAGGAACTGAAAAGTGGTGTGAACGTATTTTAATAAGAATGTTTTCGCTTCTCAAAAAGTAGAAGCTTCTTCAGACAAAATAAAAAGGCGCCAAAACCGCTTTTTAAATGCAAGGGGTTTTGTTTACATGATGTCATATCCTTAACAACCCGTGTATTCACGGATGCATTTTTTAAAAACAAACATGCAACAAAGAAAAAAAGAACCCCCCCCCCTCTATACCAAAATGTTCAACAACCTTTTTAAAACATTTTTAAAATTACTATATTTTCTTACATAAAAAATACTTTAAAAATGCTTAATCACAAATACAAGAATTGCAAAAACTTGAATCAAAACATATCACCCCTAGGTAAAAAGGAAGTAGTGGATATATTATTCACTTTTAGTAGTAATGTCCAGTAGTCATTAGCACCTCAAAGTAGTTTGTGTTCTTTAACAATGTTAAATGACCATATATGCTATTTAGGTTGGAATGTACCATTTTGGTTTAATGTATTTGGTAACATCACGGTCATTTTATAACACACTGGTTATTCAGTGTTTTATTGGCTCTTTGGTTATTTTACCTAGGGGTGATATGTTTTGATTCAAATTTTTGCAATTCTTGTATTTGTGATTAAGCATTTTTAAAGTATTTTTTATGTAAGAAAATATAGTAATTTTAAAAATGTTTTAAAAAGGTTGTTGAACATTTTGGTATAGAGGGGGGGGGGGTTCTTTTTTTCTTTGTTGCATGTTTGTTTTTAAAAAATGCATCCGTGAATACACGGGTTGTTAAGGATATGACATCATGTAAACAAAACCCCTTGCATTTAAAAAGCGGTTTTGGCGCCTTTTTATTTTGTCTGAAGAAGCTTCTACTTTTTGAGAAGCGAAAACGTTCTTATTAAAATATGTTCACACCACTTTTCAGTTCCTGAGAGTCTTGGATTTGTTTCGCGTTGGTGTTTTGTGGTTTAGTTATCTGTTGCCTTCTCTTGTTTTCATCTTAGGATACTCTGCCTCCTATGTCATTAAGGGCATCTTCCATTCCAGATATCTTAGTTTTCTGTTGTTTTAAAATATCATGTATCTGTTCCATCTGTTTGGTACACTTTTCTTTAAAGCTGTCAAGTATGTTATCCATTCTGTCCATTTTTAAATAAATTCTTTCATGTTTTAAAGAACAGATTGGAGCTCTGTCTTTGAAGGCAAGTCTTGAGAGATTCTCCCAGATTCTCTATCCCTTGCATGGTGTGCAGGATCAGTGCAGGAGCTCTAGCAGGCAATATGTCTGCCGTGCAATCCAGGAACAGCCTGCAGGGGCGTGAGCGAGTGCTTCTGCACTAGTCCTGCACGGACTAAGCCCCTGTATGCAAATCACCCCATTTGCAGGAGAAGTTCATGCAAATTAGGTGAATTTGTGATCCAGGAAGCTTGGAACCGGCCGTGTAGGACTAGTGCAATCTGCAGAAATGTACTCGGTTAGTAACCGAGTACATTTCTACAAAATCCAAAACAGAGCTGTGACAGCTCCAAATAAAGGCTGCATATCAATTAGGAAGCTGCAAACAGCCAAAAAAATAATAAAATCAACTTTTATTTTTTTTTTTAGCCGATCTCGGCTGTTTAAGCATAGAGCAGCAGTGCCCATATGGGATCGGAGGGGTAAATAACAAAATAAATCTAAATTAAGCATTCTAACTAAAATCACTAATCTGCCATGCAAGTCAATGGCAGGCAGAAGACAACATGGCCAGTGAGTAGTGGTTGCTAAGGGGGTAGGCTCAGTGTGAGATGTGTAACTATGCATTAGCAGGCAATCCTATGCAAATGAGTGGAATGATAGTGAATCCTAATTTTCCCCAGCATGCTAGTCAGGTCCCAACAGTGTAAGAGTAGGAATAGCTTGGTGCAAGCCTAGGAGTTAGCTGACATCATGGGGGAGGGGTGTCAGGCATACTGTAAGTGGATTGGAGCCCTGTGGCTTGGGTTTGCTCTTAGCTTAGCACAGCTAAGCTAGGGGATGTGTCTGAATCTGGCTAGCACTCTACATTGCCTAAGTGGGTGTGCACGTCGTGCACCGGGTTTTAAAGGAAGAAGAAAAAAGTTAAACCAGGAAATAGCAGCACTGTGCACATTTGAGCACTCTGTTTGTGCGGCACACCCCCCGGCTTAAACAGGAAGGCAATGGGAAGGGAAAACAGCAGTAGGAAGGTAATCAAGGAAAACTAGCATAGCTGGCAGGTGAAATGTATCGGAATCGGCCAATTACACAGGCAGCAGACCAGCCCAGCCCTACTATAAACTATGCAAACACCTTCCCCTCTGGTTTTTCCTGTACTCTTCACCACCAGTGTATACAAGTGAGGACATTTTAACAAACAAACCTACAAAATGAGAGGGGCTTCAGCAGGCAACATAGAACAACATGTGCAAGAGGCTGAGGGTGGTGAGGATGTGAATGCTGCCGGTCAACCCACAGTGAGGAGACAGAGAAGAGTGTACAGACCCAGGGTAACCTACCAGGTGCTACATGAGCTGGAGATAGTGGAGCACCATAGGGTGGACATGGACCTCCTACAGCAAATTGTTGAGCTATGCTGGCCATGCCTGACAAACCAAACTGACTGAGGGGAACCCATCCCAGTGGATACCAAGGTATGTGTAGGCCTAGGAATACTAGCCACAGGTACCTCCCAAAGCTCAAATGGGGATATCATAGGGATCTCACAGGCATCAACATCCAGAGTATTCCACCAGTTTCTGGATGCCATGTCAGCACATGCTGATGAGCATGTATACACCCATGAGGTGCTGGCCAGCAATATGCGTCTCTTCCACCAAATAGCAGAATACCCTGAGGTAGTGGGTGCTATAGACTGCATGCACATATGCATCAAAGCACCACCCAGTAATCAGGGTAGGGCCTACATCAATCCCAGGGGCATCCTCTCCATCAACTGCCAGGTCGTCTGTGATGCCCAGGCATTATAATGAATGTGTGTGCTGGCTGCCCTGGAAGCTATCACGATTCCCACATTTGGCATCTGACACAGCAGTACCAGAGATTTGCCAATGGGGACATCCCCTACCGTCACCTAGTGGGGGATGCTGGTTACACACTGGAGCCATGTCTGATGACACCAATCAAAAATGCACACACACCTGAACAAGAATGCCATAATGAGGCACATGCACAGACCAGACGTATAATAGAGCATGTGTTTGGGATGCTGAAATCACGGCTCTGGTGTCTGGACACATCCGGTGGAGCCTTGCAATATTCACCAGCTACATGTACCCAAATTGTTATGGTATGTGCCATGTTACACAATATGAACCTGCAGAAACAGCTGCAGCAGGAACAGCACGGGGCAGGGCCACACAGCCCCCACCAATACCAAGGCCTGCACAGGCACAGAGTGATTCGGAAGAGGAACAACCTGAGCCTGTTCCAGTAGGCAGATGGAGGCGTGCCCAATATGCCGAGGCCGCGGCAAAGAGACAACGCATAGCACATACACTGACACAGTAGGGACACAGGGAATGACAACTCTCTTTGATTTGCACATACAGTAAAAGGGATGCCAAACATGACACTATCTGTGCTCAACCATGTACAGGGAGTGTACTATGTGCATCTGACATAGGCAGCCCTCCAGCACCATCCACAATCCTGGCACACTCACAAAGTAAGTCAATCAACCTACCAATTGCCAAATGGAGTAGAACGTGTCGTTACCTGTATCTATGGTATGGATGTGAGCATGCAAGTGAATTGTGTGGCTGAATGTTATGGCAGCCGAAAGTAGACACCCATAGTGGTACCATGACATCTGTAACACATACTGGGGTCACCACAGTAGCCAGTACTACACAGGGTGACAAAGCTCACTGTAGGAAATGTGCTGGGTGACATGTGTGTCCATATGACTCACACATGCCAGTCAGGGAGGTTCACATACCCAACAACAGTCTCAGCCAGCAGGACTGGTGTATACAAACCCAAACAGATTCTGTGTTATGGCTTCTGAATGATGCCTATGGGTAAACTCCACCCCAGGCCTACACAGACAGACTACAGCAGGTCAGGCAGTGGGATGTTAGTTCTGAAGGGTAGGAAGTCAGACACTAATATGTAGGGCAACCAAAGCTAAAATCTGTAGTACACTGGTATGCCTCTAGTCAACATGATAGGTAAAAATACAGAAGGAAATTGAGTACCTGACATACCAGTACAGTCAAAGCAAATGTGTACAAGTGTCAGGTGTGCCCCCCATCCTACATAGTAATGTAACAACAGTCAGGTGTGCCCCTCCAATCCTGTGTAGAAATGTAGAAATATTCAGGTGTGCCTCCCCATCCTACGTAGTAATGTAATAATAGTCAGGTGTACCCCCCACTCCTGTGTCGAAATGTAGAAATAGACAGGTGTACCCCTCATCCTATGCAGAAATGTAGTAACAGTCAATGCCAAATGATCGATGGATACCCTGCAGAAACAGCATGCTGCCTGTAGGTGTACAACACAAAGGTCAGCACTGCAGTACAAACTACCTGGACTTGATCCACACATTCAATACAGATGGGCATACTGGGCATGCTCACACACTTAGAGAAATGAAGACAATGTCAACTGCAAACAGCCGTGGACCAGACATATCTGGCAGCCGCAGGTGTTAGTGCAGACATGCCTCAGTATGCACCACTCATGCTTTGCACACACAACGGATAGGAATACAGACATATATGTAAGGACAACACACTATAATAAGCCAAAGTTAGACATACATAGATGTGTGTAAGAGGGTGATTGTGACGAGGAGCCATCCAGGCCTGTCCCACCTAGCACACAGCCAAAGAGCCACAACCACATGAGGTTCAGATGTCACTCACTGCAGATAGTAGCCACCGGTATCTGTCAGCATTACAGACTATGCGGTGCATGTGCTAGCTGTGCAACATGACTGTACAAGGAAGTAGTCATCTAGCAGCTGTATACACGTACCTGTGAAATATAACTCTGTGTGTGCCCGCATGTGGTGTGTCAACCTCTTGATGAATGGGTTATGGCCCATGCACACACACTGCCCTCCACATAGCCCTACTATGACAAGCCTGCTGAGGTCATCCACTGTGAAATACACCTTTGGGAAAGTTGTAGCTCAGTAATCTCTGTGGCACATCCCATAACTGTGTACTGCTGTAGTGTGATAACATAGTTAGGTAGGAGTTCTAATCCCAGAATTGGCAAGTGTGTGGGTGTGTGTGTGTGTGTGTGTGTGTGTGTGTGTGTGTGTGTGTGTGTGTGTGTGTGTGTGCATGTGTTTGTCTGCATAGAGAGCAATACTTTTTTAGGGTAGTCACACTCCCTACAATTCAAATGCTCTACTTTGGCAAGGCTGCTGATGTCATTTACCTAGAAATACACATTTGGAAAGGTTGTAGCCCAGTAATCTTGATAGTGCACTATAACTGTGTACTGCTGTAGTGTGATAAATTATTTATATAGGAGTGCTAATTCCAGACTTGGCAAGTGTGTGTGTGTCTGTCTAACTCTGTCTTTGTAGAGAGCAATGCTTTTTAGGGTAGTCACGCTCCTTACAATTCAAGTGCTCTACTTTGGCAAGGCTGCTGATGTCATCCACCTAGAAATACACCTCTGTGAAGGTTGTAGACCAGTAATCTCCATAGTGCATCCTATAACTGTGTACTGCTGTAGTGTGATAAATTAGTTAGGTAGGAATTCTAATCCCAGACTTGGCGAGTGTGTGTGTGTGTATATGTCTGACTCTGTCTATGTAGAGACCAATGTTTTTTAGGGTAGTCACACTCCCTAAAATTCAAATGCTCTACTTTGGCAAGGCTGCTGTCATCCACCTAGAAATACACCTCTGTGAAGGCTGTAGCCCAGTAATCTCCATAGTGCGTGCCATAACTGCATACTGTTGTAGTGTGATAAGTTAGTTAGGTAGGAGTTCTAATCCCAGACTTGGCAAGTGTGTGTGTGTGTGTGTGTGTGTGTGTGTGTGTGTGTGTGTGTGTGTGTGTGTGTGTGTGTGTGTGCGTGTGTTTGTGTGTGTGTGTATGTCTGTGTAGAGAGCAATGCTTTTTAGGGTAGTCACACTCCTTACAATTTAAATGCTCTACTTTAGTAAGGCTGCTGATGTCATCCACCTAGAAATACACTTCTGGAAAGGTTGTAGCCCAGCAATCTCTATAGTGTGCTATAACTGCGTACTGTTGTAGTGTGATATAGAACTCTTGTAGTGTTCTATGCCCACCCATGGCAGTTCTGGATGTTTTGTGTGTGTTTCAATGTCTGTGTAGGGAGCAATGTATTTTAGGCTAGTCATACTTACTACAACTCAAATGCCCTACTTAGGCAATCCTGCTGATGTCATCCAATGTGAAATACACTTTTGGGGAAGGAGTACTCCAATAATCTCCATGGTGCATACTATAACTGCATAGTGCTGTAGTGTAATAAACTAGTTAGGTAGGAGTTCTAATCCCAGACATGATAGGTGTGTGTGTGTGTGTGTTTGTAACTTGTATCCTATGGGGAGGTGGTTGTGAATGTGTAACAACTTGGCCCAATGTGAAGTGGGTTTTGCCAGTTTCTTATATGGTGGCCCTAGTATATATCACAATGTCCACCATGCAGGGATAACAGATGTGAAATAGCCGAAAGGTTGGGGTGCAAATCCATACCCATACATGTGACATCAAGGCCAGGCAATGTTAGCAACCCCAGTATTACCCAAAGAGCACTCTCAACCTATGGCTCATACACACACTTGCCTAGGCAACAGCCACTATGTTGGTAGTACACTGCATATTGCCCACTGATAATAACTATGGAGTGATTGCAGTGGGCTACAGAGGGCATGGCACCCTGTCCATCTGTCCAATAGGCACATAAATGCAGACAGTGCACCTTCCCCATGTTCCCCACTGGACACCTGCAACACCTGTGGTACCATCAAATGTTACCCAGAAAGGACATACCATGCCTGAAAACATGCCCTGTATGGACAGATGCCACTGACACCAGGGAATGCTGTTAGCATGCTATCAATGTAGGTGCAGGGTAAACCTGCTGTCCATTACCAGTTCCCACCACATGTGGCCAGGAATGGCACATCTGATGATAATCTGTGTACACATGGGCTAGACATCCCAGGTACAGTTCCACATGTCACTGTACATGCATGTGGGAGGTGTGCACATCCCAGACACCATCCATGTCATGGAGTAAAGAACACATACATGGCAAGCAATGCACAGCATTGGTCACATTAATAGTCACCCAGGTGATTGGATGGTGAATGTAATACCTACCTGTGTGGGCAAATCCAGAAACTACACCCCTGAGCCACAATGGAGACCATTGTCATGTGGCCTGATGCCAAGATATACCTAGCCTTGTATAGTCATCTGGCAAAGTCAACCAGCGCAGACCCATGAAGCAATGCACCCATGCATGTCAGTACTGGCCCTGTGTGTGTGTGTGTGTGTCTGTTTTGTATGATGCATATGATTATGATTATGATGATTATGATGTATGATGGCATCGATTGTCATTAGTATGGGTGGCTCATACAGTGTCCAGTTGTTAAGGTGTTAACTGTAGGCATAGTGGCTGTTCCATATTGTGTGCATCTTCTACATATGTATCTTACTGTACATATCTCTGAGTGTGTATGTGTAGTCACATGTATACCTATCTATATATATATATATATATATATATATATATATATATATATGTATAGACATATATGTGTCTGCGTATATGTATCCTGGGGATGTTGATAGCTTCCACCTTTTACATTACCTATGGGAGCCAGACTGTACTGCATGATATGTTACCAATACTAGCCTGACATCATACAGGTGGGATGTAGTACTGTTAACATCTTGTGCCCATGTCATGTCAGGTCCTGGTTATGGGGTCTGCAACACATGGTAGTGTATTTTAGAGTGGACATGTTCGGCTGTGGGGGGTATACCTATTCGTACAAGACATATTGTTTGGGGCCTCTCAACCCCATTAATGGTGCATGTGGGCATATATGTTTTAGTTAATCTCCCATTGTTATCTAAAGATGTTTGTCCATATATACCTATATAGATATATATATGTGCTTACATATATATATATAACTATGTCCATCGATATACTAGATCTCAACCCAGTGGGCAAGCTACAACCTCCAGCACCCTCTCTGTCCATCCAGTGCTTCGTGTCCCTGCCCAAGTAGCTGACACACACACACACACACACACACACTTTGAGAAGAGTTTATACAACCACACAGACACTCCTGGGGAAGGCTGGCACAGGTTCTCCAGCTGTGTCTCTTTTTTACAGACTATACAGTAGTAACAACTGCCACCACCCACTCATATTTATCAGCTACTCAAAACCCTTAAAAGGGTGTCCAATTATTACTGTGCAATATTCTTATCCAATTGGTAGCATAGTCCAGGGCTAAAGCTATTGAAGTGGCTTGGTACAATTTTACCAAAGTACTGCAAGTAATCTAAAGAGCTTAAATTATCTCTAAAAAACAGCCACAGTTGAAAGGGTTTAAAATATTTAAAAACAAATAGTCAAAACACAAGACAATACTTTTTACTACACAGTGCTAGTCAAGAGTTCAGAGATCACAGAGAAATACTTAAAATAATTCAGTAGTACAGTTCTGACATTACAGAAACACACTTAGTCTAATCTTTTTAGTTTCTAGCTATTTCTAAGAGAAAACACACAAGTCTAAGATAAACTTACATATAGAGCAAGACAGTGCTGGTGCGTTGGATGTTCAAGACAAAAATGCTTAATGCTCTCTGATTCTCTCTGTTTTTAAAATCACATTCCTGGTTCACATTACATCATTCTTTGTACTTCTCTGGGTTCCCAGGCTAACAGAAACTACATTTACATTTTTCATCTCTGGGCAGAAACCAGAGCAATAAAGGACATTTATGCATACAAATTCTGGCCATTACCTCTGGCCTTAAAACAATAGGCAGGATGCCTCACTCTAGACTTACTGATGCCGAGTTTTAACATCAAAGGGTTACAATATGCTTTACTTGGTCAGTAGAGTGCACTGTTGATACATTTTTTCCAGTTCCACATGTAACACTATTTTTACCATTTAAGACAACAAGCCTGTGGTTTACATCAATATTACAGATGACAGAATTATCTACAAAATTCTATCTGGCTTGGCTGGCAGCTTTCACATATCTTCACCCAGTCTTCACATATCTCCCCCCTGGAGAACTCAAGCTAATTTTTCAACTGACCCTTGAGAAATGCTGCTTGAGGGAGTTCGGTATATCTGAGTGTACCTTACCCCATTCCTTGTTTTGAGAGCCCATCTGCACTGGCATTGCTAATTCCACTGCAGTGTTGCACGGACATATCATATGCTTGCAACCCCAGGCTCCATCCTAGCAACTTGGCATTTTGCTGGCTGGCTCTGTTTAACCATATTAGGGTGTTGTAATCTGTCATAACAGTGAATTTCCTTCCAAACAAATAAGGCTGAAGTTTCTGCAATGCCCACACTATGGCTAGACATTCCTCTTCTACAGCTGCATAGCATTCCTCCCTGGGTTGGAGCCTACTACTGAGATAAACCAATGGGTGCTCTTCCCCCTCTGAAGAAATCTGGCTAAGTACAGCCCCCACCCATGGTTTAAAGCATCCACTTGCACAACAAATTATTTGCTATTATCTGGATTGGCTAACACAGGGGGTCCTCCCAAAGCTTCTTTAAGCTTCTGGAATGCCTGCTCACATGCTGGGGTTCACACTACCATATCTGGCCTGTTTTTCCTTGTCAGATCTGTGAGGGGAGCAGCTATGGTACTATAACTGGGGATGAACTTTCTGTAGTACCCTGCTGTCCCTAAAAATGCCCTCACCTGCTTCTTAGTAACAGGTGCAGGCCAAGCCTGAATGGCTTCCACTTTGGCAGGTTCTGGCCTTATCTTACCACTCCCCACTCTATGTCCTAGGTAGGAGACCACTGCCATACCCACTTGACATTTGCTCAGCTTAATAGTCAACCTGCCCACTGTAGTCTGTCCAGCACCTCCCTGACATGTTGAAGGTGCTCATGCCAGGAATGGCTGTAGATGGCAATATCCTCTAGGTAAGCAAGGGCAAACCCTCCTGCTCCTGCTAGGATATGATCTACCAGCCTCTGGAAATTTGCTGGGGCATTCTTCATCCCAAAGGGCATCTTTGTGAACTCGTACAAGCCAAAAGGAGTCACAAAGGCAGACTTGTCTCTCGCACTGGGTGTCAAGGGCACCTACCAGTAACCCTTGGTAAGATCGATGGTTGTAAGATACTTAGCCCCACCCAGCTGCTCTAGGGCTTCATCTGTTCTAGGCATGGGGTAACCATCTGACTCTGAGTGACCATTTAATTTCCTGTAGTCCACACAGAACCTGGTGCACTGGGAAGGGCCAGGGACTGTTGGACTCTTGAATCACCCCTAGTTCCAACATCTCCTGTACCTCCTTCCTCAGAGTCTGTTTGACTCTCTCAGGCACTCTATAAGGGGCCTGCCTAATAGGCCTTTGGGGTCCTGTATCCAGCTGGTGCTGCCCCAGGTGGGTGTACACTGGTTTCTCAGTGAACATGTCCCCAAATTCCTGCAACACTGCTCAGATTTCTCGAACGTGGGTAGGAGATAGGTGCTGGGCCATTGCTACCCCTTCCACTGAGGTGTCAGCCCGAGCTTCACTGAGGAGATCAGTTACCAGATCTCCCTCAGACTCCTCCTGAAATCCACTGCAAATGCTCAGCACAGGGGTCTCCCTATCATGGTAAGGTTTCATTATGTTAACATGGTACAATTTGTGCCCCTGCCTTCTGCTTAGCAGTTCCACCATGTAATTAACATCACTTACCTTTCTTACCACCTTGTAGGGTCCCTCCCAAGCTGCTTGCAGCTTGTTGTGTCTGACAGGAGTGAGAACCATTACCTGCAGCCCCAAAGCATACTCTCTAGCTCAAGCATTCCTGTCATACCACATCTTTTTCTGTTGTTGGGCTTCTGCCAGGTTTTCCTGGGCCAAGCCCATGAGTTCCCTGAGCCTTTTCCTGAGGTTCAGGATTTATGCCACAACAGACTCTTAGTGAGACTCACACTCACCATCCCACTCATCTTGAATTAAATCTAGAGGTCTCCTCACCCTATGCCCATACAGCAACTCAAAGGGTAAAAAAATTGTGGATTCCTGGGGAACCTCTCTGTAAGCAAACAACAGATGGGGCAAATATTTGTCCTACTCCCTCTTAAAGTGATCTGCAAATGCCCGTAGCATGGACTTGCTTGTAGAGTTTAACCTCTCAACAAGACCATTAGTTTGGGATGGTAGGGGGTAGTCTTCATGTGCTTCACCCAACAGGACTTCCACAGACAAGCCAGCAGGTCTAACATGAAATTGGCACCTCTGTTAGTATTTCTTTTGGGAAACCTATTCTGCTGAAAATCTCTAACAATGTATTTGCCACCTGCTCTGCCTCAATGGAGGACAAAGCCACTGACTCAGGGTATTGTGTGGCATAATCCACTACCACTAGGATACACATTTTCCCTGTTGATCTTGGGGTACTCAGAGAACCCACAATATCCATAGCTACCCTCTGAAATGGCTCCCCAATCACAGGCAAAGGCATCAAAGGAGCTCTCACCTTGTCTTATGCCTTGCCTACCTTTTGACACTGCTTGCAAGTGCTGCAGTACCCTGTTACATCTCTGGAAATTTCAGGCCAATAGAACTTCTGCATAATATGCCTCTTTGTACATTTTATGCCCATATGACCTGCAAATGGAATATCATGGGCTATGGCTAAAAGTGCCAGATGGTAGGCTCTAGACACTACCAACTGCTGTACTCTCTCACATTCTAGCCCTCCCTCAGGGGTCCACTCTCTGTACAGTAACCCTTTGTCCCAGTATACAGGTTCCCCCTTTCCTTGAGAATCATGTGCCTCCCTAGCTACCTGCCTCATGCCTTGCAATGTAGGGTTTGAGGGCTGAGCCTATCTCAACTCTCTCCTTGTAATCCTTCCCAGCTCCCTTTCCACAGGAAGTCTGGCATCCTCTGACAGTGATGCCTCACTGTCAGCCTGGGTACTACTACTCACCTCTACCTTTGCAGTCACTCTGTCCAAGGGACCATCAGTACCCCCAAGCAGCTGTGGCTCATTTTCAGTCTCACTGCTACAGGGACCCATGATCAGTACTGAGGGTTCCTTTCCTGAGCAGGGCTGCCCTGCTTGCCAGGTATAGGTCTCCCTTCTTCCTCAACTCAATTGAAGTAGCACATTGTCAATCAGCTACCCAGATCCTCATGTCCTCAAACAAAGTGCTAAGGGCTTGTTTCCTCACCAAAAGGTCTGCCAACCCTTCAAATGTGGTGACCTGACATCCACTCACCCACCTATGGAAATAAGTGCCCAGTTCAGCAACATATTCACACACACTTTCATCTGCCTTGCGTCTATGCTCACAAAACTTTTTCCTATACGTTTCAGGTGTTAGCTTAAACAATTCTAACAAGTGATGTTTAACAGTAGTATAATCAAAACATGCACTGTCAGACATTTTTGACAAAACAGTTACAGCTTTACCATGGAGTAAGGGGGTCAGGAACTGTACTCAGAGCCTTTGGTCAACAGCATACTGTCTGCATACCCTCTCAAACATATGAATGAAACTATCAAACTTATCCCCCTCTTTAAACTGCGGAAGAAATTTACTGACCTTTTGTGCTTCTGGAGTCCAGTTATTCCCATCCCCATTACCTCCATGACTCTGGTGAAGAGTCAGCATCTCCTTCTCATGCTGCCTCTGCCTCTCCTTTTCCTCAGCTTCCAGCTATAGCAGTTTCTCATTCTCCTCAGCCTGCAAACATCACAGTTTCTCCTTGTCCTCTAGACACCTAACTCTCTCAGCTGCTTCTAAATCCAAATGCCTGGCCTCCAACTCAAGTGTCTTTAACTCCAAATGGATTTGTAAGTCCTCTGCAGAAAGGTTGAGCTGTCCATTCTCCAAGGGTATTATATCACCACTGCCAGTCTGATTGTCCTCCTGTTGCTGTTTTCTGATGCAGCTGTAACCAAGGCTTCAATCAGGTCTGCCTTAGTCAGGTTTCCATGCACCAGTCCCATAGCCTGGCATATCTCCACCAGATGGCTCCTTGTCAGCTTTCCATACTCCTCTGCTGCCTGGTCACCTTGACAAACTAAGCTAACAAAAGAAATAAAACAATTGTGATCTGAACTCTGAGTATTCACTGTGTGGCTGATTTAGAGTACAAAACACCTTCAGAGCTCACTGTACACCAGCTACAGGAATTCACTCTACCCAGACCACTACAAGCCAATTAGTATTTGCCAACTAATTAATATGCGGTGTGGATATCGCACCACTGCCAAACAATTAATATGTGATGGCCATGCCCTGGCACAGCAATCAAGGAGCCTCAATCCTCACCACTAACACCAGTGAGGGGCATCTCATATAGGAGGAAAGGATAACAAATATACACAGTAAAGTGCAATTTCCCTTAAGAGCACACATAGATTGCAGTCAGTCCAGGGCTGGTTGCTCCCTTGCTCTCCAGGTCCCCAACAAGACTCCCCACTGGCACAGCTATAGGGTCCAGATATCAGCCTAGTGGGCAAGCTAAAACCTCCAGCACCCTCTCTGTCCAACCAGTGCTTCATGTCCCTGCCCAAGTAGCTCTCTCTCACACACACACACACACACACACACACACACACACACACACACACACACACACACACACACACACACACACATACACACACACACACACACACACACACACACACACACACACACACACACACACACACACACACACACACACACACACACACACACACACACACACACACACACACTTTGAGAAGAGTTTATACAACCACACAGACACTCTTGGGGAAAGCTGGAACAAGTTCTCCAGCTGTTCCCCTTTTTCCCAGACTATACGGTAGTACCAGCTGCCACCACCCACTAATATTTATCAGCTACTCAAAGGCCCTTAAAAGGGTGCCCAATTATTATTGTACAATATTCTTATCCAATTGGTAGTATAGCCCAGTGCTAAAGCTATTGACGTGGCTTTGTACAGTTTTACCAAAGGCATGCAAGTACTCTAAAGTGCTTAAATTATCTCTACAAAAACAGCCACAGTTAAAAGGATTTAAAAATATTTAATAACAAATAGTCACAACACGAGAAAATACATTTTACTACACAGTGCTAGTCAAGAGTTCAGAGATCACAGGGAAATACTTAAAATAATTCAGTAGTACAGTTCTGACATCACAGAAAAACACAGTCTAATCTTTCTAGTTTCTAGCTATTTCTAAGAGTAAACACAAGTCTAAGATAAACTTACATATAGAGCAAGACAGTGCTGGTGAGTTGGATGTTCAAGACAAAAATGCTTAATGCTCTCTGATTCTCTCTGTTTTTAAAGTCACATTCCTGGTTCACATTACATCATTCTTCACACTTCCCTGGGTTCCCAGGCTAACAGAAACAACATTTACATTCTTCACCTCTGGGCAGAAACCAGAGCTATAAAAGACATTTATGCTTGCAAATTCGGGCCATTAATTCTGGCCTTAAAACAATAGGCAGGATGCCTCACTCTAGACTTACTGACTCCGAGTTTTAACACCAAAGGGTCACAACATGCTTTACTTGGTCAGTAGAGTGCACTGTTGATACATTTTTTCCAGTTCCACATGTAGCACTATTTTTACGATTTAAGACAACAAGCCTGTGGTTTGCATCAATTTTACAGATGACAGAATTAGCTACAAAATTCTAACTGCCTAGGCTGGCAGACTTCACCTATCTTCACAACCTACATAGATATATATCTGCTTACATATATGTAACCTGCTGTGTATATGTAAACATATAGGTATAGACATATATATGCGTCGATATAGGCATTTGCATGTATATATGTACACACACATATATATATATATATATATATATATGGGTGTGTGTGTGTGTGTGTGTGTGTGTATATATCTACATATGTAGATATCTTTTATCAGTTTAGCTATTAATATATTTACAAACACACACATACATCTAAATGTTGGAATACATTCTCTGTACTGTTGAATGACTGGGCTGGATGATATATTTTTGAAAACATCAGGGTTATGTTTATCTGACATGGCTTAGTGGTAAATCACTTTAGCGATGGTGTGCAGGGTCCTAGGTTTGAGCCCTGTAGAGGCTGTTTAATTTGTTGCTGGGCAGAACATGGGCTGTTGGATACAGAGTGATTAAGGCACTTTAAAGCAGTTGTAAGTGGGTTTGCGCGGAGGAGGCACTGCTACCTTCTGGTTACAGTTTCTTATACTCTGTTAGCTTATAAATTGCTTAACCTGTGTAGGCATTCCTTAACCCCATGCAAACAGGCTTAAACCTGCTTACTGCTATTTAAAAGTGGTTACTCCCGCTTACCCCATGCTAATTTCTTTAAAAGAAAAGAAAAAGGGGTTGATAGGAAAGTGGTGAAAAAGGGGCACAAAGAGGGAAAGACAGTAGGGAAAATGGCCAGGGATGTGCAGGAAGGGTATTGGGAAGGTCCATAGTTGCCCATTTCTTCTATAGCAACAGCTGTGCATATATACTAAATTTGAAGGTAGATTTGGACCCTCAAAACCCTGGGAGTGGGTGAGGACAGCAATAATATGTTGTGATGCCAATTAGACCAGATTACATGTCTCCAGTGGACATGTGTGCGAAATGGACAGCTATGGATGGGGCAAGTTTTTTTGTGGGAACCGATTGCCCTTTTTTTCTTTGTTTCAAGTGAGAGTGGGATGTTTGGGAGGGGTAGAAGGTATATTTGGGGAGGTAGGTTGGGTAGGTTTATAGACAAGACAAACAAGACACATAGAGGGGCAGTATATGACACATGTGGGGGTAAACACCTTGATGGGGAGGGGTGTTGGGATATCGGAAGCCCACAAGCCCTCTAGTGGTAACAGTGGGACTGAGGTCCCCACCCACAGGCAGTCACCACTGCACATTCACAGCCCCGATGTTGGCTGTGCTGGGAGCTGAGTTGCAGAGTGTGACACATGGCCCTCGAGCTGGCGTAGAAGATCACCAAACTGCTGGTCGATCTCTCTATACACCACAACCCCAACATGGTGATGGTTGACAGGTGCCTGTAAGCACCCATTTCCAGGGGGGTAAGCCCCATCCCCTGAGGCAGTTCCACCCAAAGGTGGTGCAGGACCAATGGCTAGGGAGGTCCCGGGTCGGCACCATGGCCAGCTGAGGTGGGACAGGTGGGTCCACTGGGATTGGCCTTCCCAAGTGTGCTATAGTGTTTAGATTTCATCATCATATGTGGGTTAGTAATAGTTAACACATTCCAGGGTTAGGTATAACAGCATGCTTAGATATTCCCATTAATCCAAACACCAGATACGGAACAGTTGCATAGCAAACAGAACACATGCATATATGGGACCACAGTGGTAATAAGAACAGCATGCAGGTACATTGATGGCACCATGCCACCAATGTTGGAATAATTCAATATAACACATACATGGGAACCATTAAATTATTTAACAAACAATTGGACATTATCAGAGTCATTACATACCAGTTGGGGTGGGTATGTATGTTGATTATTGTTGGAGATATGGTGGGGGGGGAGGTGTCAATTAACAACTAGTATATTCATGTAGTCCATTTTACTTTCCTAGTCAGTGCTGTTATCTGTACCTTACAAGTCTTACTACACTACCCTATAGCCTTAGTTTGGACAGTGATATGGCTGTCATCATCGTTACACATGAACCGGTTTTACCTGCAGTATGCACCTCTTACCTGGTATACCTGTAGAGGGAATGTTTGTTTACACTAACTAACTGTTTCTACATATACTCCGGATTCTGAGTTAATGTTTTGCACATAGCTATCCAACTCACTCTGCACAGACTGTGGCCATGTGTTGACCACATGCTGGTGTGCCGGGACATATCTAGAATATTGTCCTCTTCCACCTTTAGTAACCTGACACACACATATAAATGCTTTCCTACACAGTTATACTATGTAGCACAGTGTGGGTGACAGTAACCAGTGATACTTTATTATTCAGAGAAACTGCAACACTCACAATTCCCTACAATACCAGAGTGAACAGTACCAATACAGGTTATAATGGTCTGTATTTCTCAGCACAATGTTTGCATCCAATGTACCTATGGGAGCAATGTTTGTTAGCACTACCTGACTATTGCCACACAAAGTTCTGGATTACACATTAGTATTATGCACATACATCTCACTCTGTTAATGTACACACTCTGGTCACAGCTTGACAACATGGGGGTGCAAATAGGGCATACTTGAAATATTACTCTCCTAACAGTTTTGGGGATTGTTACAGTGACAGGTGTGTTCTCATAGATGTTTGACAATCACTTGTATTCCCTTTTTGCTGGCTAAACATCTGGGATCATCCCATAGACTTACCAGGGGGACCCGCAGCAGATACGGGCACATATACTGGACATTCTGGCCTCATCTGTACAGTTGTGGGGTATAATTCTGTATGCAGCCTAATGTTGGGTATGATTATGTATGCAGCCTAATTCCACTCCCTGGATGCCGACCATGGCTGTGTCTGCTACAACTTAAACCCTGTCCATCACAGTTGTGTCTGCTGTATAGATATTGCTGTATATGTCCTATCTGCTTTCTGTCTTATTAATCCCCTGTACTTTTGCATTCTGACCTTGTGTTACAACACTCTTATACAGATTTCCTAGACAGTTATATGTTATAGGACAGTGTGGGCAACACTGATGTGTAATGCCTCATTATTCTGAGCAACTGCATCAGTCGCAATGCCATGCAATACCACTGTGAACAGTACCAGTACTGAGTATCATTCTTGTATTTCTGGGCACGGTGTTGGTATCTGGCAGACCTGTGGGAGGAATATTTATTAGCACTACCTGAATGTTCCCACACACAGTACCAGATTCCACATTACTATTATGCACATACATTTCACTCTGTTACTGTACACACTCTGACCACAGCTTGACAAGGTGGGGTATAAATGGGACATACGTGGCTTCTTAGTCACAAAAGGTATTGGAGAGTTGCTAGTGTGCCAGCTTTGTTCTCATAGCTGTGTGTCACTTAGTTGTATTTCCTGTTTGCTGCCTATACTTCTGAGATCATCCCACTGATTTCCCAGGGGGGCAGGTTGATGGGCAACAGATATGAGCCACTTTAATAGACATTTTGGACATATTTGTACAGTTGTGGGGTATGATTCTGTATGCAGACTACTACCATTGGCAGGATTCGAACTGTGGCTGTGTGTGCTAAAAAAACAATAGTTCACATCTCAGTTGCATGTGCCATTCGTTTTGTGCTGTCTGCATTTTCCCTGTTTACTGTCTATGTGTCTCTCAGTTGTACTAAATGGCCTCTGGGGATTACACCTGTCATATACAGGCATTCCTACACATTCAATTTATGGCACATGGTGTGAGTAACAGTGATTAGTAGAACAGTGCTATTACATGATTGCAAATCTACATTACCGTATGATACCAGGATATACACATGCAGTCCAACAGTTAAACGTGCTTTGTCAGGCTATTTACACTTTTGTTGACATACCAACAATATGAGACTCTTCCTGTCATATTCTCTAGTGTATGCAGTACTTGCCTTGCACAATACAGGTTTTATACAGGCAATTAATTCACTACTACTTTTATTTTTATTTCCTATGACAGTAAATGCATGAGTATTACTGACCTGCCTTGCATCGCAACCTTGCCAGGCAACAGATGTGGGTCTCCTGGTTCACGGTCCACTCCATTGCAGCTGTGGGGGACATTAGAGGAATATTTAGCCATGCCTATCCATGATATACCTGAGCTGGTGATTTTTACACACATACTTGGGTGATACACACAGCTGGAACATCTCCTGCCACTCTAGCCTCTTGGAGCCACTCCTCCAAGAGGTCCCACTTATGCTGCTTCAGGTCGTCATAGTGGTGCCTGACCTGCTCACTAGTTCAGGGAATGCCAGTGGCACTGGTGAGGTAGCGGGTGAGATGGTTCCAGGCCTCTGCCTTATATTGGGAGCCCTGGTACTGGCCCAGCAACAGTCTCTGATCATGGTCTTTGGCAAGGAGGCCTGCCATGACCTTGGACTCCTGGATGCACCAGCGCTGTGCCCAAAAATGCACACCTTCTCCCCTTCTGCCATATTGCCTGCAAGTGGAAGCTACAACCAGTTATGAGATGTATTCCCACCTCATGGGTTTAAGTAGGGCTGATTTCCTGCACTTTTCCATGATTGGCCGGTTTTGAAAAGTCTAAGCTATGAGCAAACCTGCTTAACTAATGTTGGCATTGTTAAAGGGGTATACCACTGGGCACAATTAGTTAGCTGGTATACACGTTGCTTACACCTCTTATGCTGGCCTGTGCAATGCTTAACATTGCTTACATTAGACTGTGCATTATATTTCCTTTTTGGCATTGATTTCTTATTCATTACGTCTTCTATATCTGCCGGGTATCCATGATTAATGTGTACGTACACTCTATGGGGTCCTTGTGTTTTATTGGGGACTTCAACACTCTATTACAATTACTCCTCATGTCTGGGCTTACTGCTGTACTCCAGTTCACATATTTATGTTATTTAGTGGGTTATGGAACAAATGACTGTATACTGATTCCTTTTACAGGTTCAGTTTGGTTTTACTATGGTGCGGACTTGTTTGCTGATACCTCATTCTTCTGTTGTTTTGTGATGGCTTGGTGGTTAACTAGTGTGACTATAGTGTATAGGGTCCTGGGTTCAAGACCTGCATGGCTGGTTATTTGTTGATTGGCAGAACAAGGGTCATTGGATACAGAGTGATTAAGGCACTTCTGAGCAGTTGTAAGCAGGTTTGCGTGATGGTCAGCACTGCTAACATGCCGTTACATCTGCTTACAGAGAGTTAGCTTTAGAATTGCTTAACCAGTGTAGGCATTGCTTACCACCACACAAACAGGCTTAAGCCCACTTACTAGTGCTTAAATATGCTTACTATTGCTTATTTGTGCTTAACCCTGCTTGGTTTTGGTTTGTCTTTCAGCTTTTCCAGGTTAGGGGTCACCACAGCGTAACTCCGGTCTGCTAATGATTGGCAGTAGATTTTTATGGTGGCGAGTTGTCAGCTTGATGCCCAACCTTCAATGAAGGCAAGCCCATTCTCGCATGTCTTTCGGAATGCCACTTGACCGTGGGGAGGACATGCAGACTCCGCACAGAAGGCCCTCCCTGCACTCCAGCCGAGAATCGAACGGGAGAACCTCTTGCTGTGAAGCAACAATGCTAAAGCTGCACCACCTGCTTACTAGCGCCTTATTCATTATGACACTGACACCTCACATGGGCATTTACTGCAGTACTCCAGTTCATGAAAATATGTTATTTAGTGGGTTATGCAACATAAATATTACTCATAACGTGCTTTGCCATGGAAAATGGAATCTGCTGCAGTGGGACTCTAACCCTGAATGCCTGCTTCTAAGGCGAATGCTCTGCCCACTACACTATTGCTATGCGGCTTCATTTGCATATATCTTCCTTGTTATCCTCTTCAGCTATTTAAGCTGTATTAACCGTAGCTAAGCGATGGGCACACCCGCGCACCTACGGTTAGCTTTAATCGGATTTTTAAAAAGAAATATAGGGTTTCTTAATTTTATTTATGTATACTGTTGCTGTTGCACACAAGGGGGACTGTTGATGGGGATATGTGGTCACCTATGAGCAGTCTCGCTCATTACATACCCCTTTCTGCTTTTCTTCATTGCAGGGGCATGTATATTCTGAGAGCTCTGCTCTCAAACACACCCCTTGCACTCTTACACACTCCATGTAATCCTAGGAGCTCAGGCAGCGCACCTCATTACTATGCATGGCGCTCTGTCATCCTGCTCCTAAACAGCCATATCCATGTAGGACTAAGATAGTCCTGCACGGAGGAATACTATATACAGGGGATTGTCTTTGACTCATTTCACAGCCACTGATACAGGCCCGTCAAATGAATAATTTGACAGAAAATAATTAAAATATTTAGATTTTCTTAAATAATATCCTTCTATGTAGTATTAGGTAACTGATTTTGTTCAGAAATTGGTTTAGGATACTATAAAAATAAATTTTCCAGACAGAAATAGAAATACAGTAGCAAAGCAAGAAATCTGTGCTGCTAGCCTGCCATCATCCTGTCATTCTGTTTATTCTTGACTATGTTACAAAGTTTCCTAAAGTAATAGCTCTGCAAAAAGCCAATAGCCAAAAAGCTAGTATTACTTTTCTGTAGGGTAGGCATACCCTCAAAAAATATGTACAGAACAGAGCATCCTGTCTATTTCCATTGTAATGCATCAGCTTTGCCAGTGTTATAAAGTTAAGCAGATATGAATTTCAGTGCACCACATTTAAATTGATGGACTAGTGACACATTTTAATTAACTCTAAAACCTGTACTAAAAAGGCCACAGAATAAGACAGTAAGAATTTGGATAAATTATTTCCCTGCACCTTTTTTGTTTTAAAAGCCATAACAGATGCTTCAAGAGGATTTACACTGGTTTTGTTACTATATGAGAGATATCCCTGAGGTTTGACAGACATAGTAAAGGAGGCATGGAAAGAAGAACAGTCTAATGGCACATTTCACAAACTTGCAGGACGGGCCGAAAAACATTATACAAATAGATAAGGAGCATATACAAATGACACAAGAGATGCAACTGAGTGTGCACAAGAATGGTGGATTTGCAAGTTTAAAATGGGACAAACATATAAAATATAAAAATATATTTCTGCATATGAGTTGAGTTTCATTGAAATCACCTGCTTGAATAGGGTACATGTTGCCTGTGAATATCATGAAGCATTATGAAAGGAAGTATGCCTTAATGTAAATTGTTGTACTTTAGTTACATTAATTTTAAGACACATTAATGACTGGATTTTAGCAAAGATATTATCAGAATTTGTGATTTTTAATAATGATTAGGAGATAATAAAAAATATATATCATCAGCATAAGCTTGAAATGTGAATTTAATCTGACTGGTGTTATTCCTGATAGACAAAAAACATAGATTCTCAAGTAATACAAACTCTGTTGTGTTGCAACCAAAAACATAATTTTTAGTCAAATGGCAACAAATTACTGCTGGTGGCATGGAAAAATGCTTTGGTATCTTTTATCAGATTAAAGGAGGCTTCATCAGATGTGAATAACTAGTTGAGTCAAAGCATTGAAATAAAATTAGACCACATGATTTGATTTATCTAATTTTGTTATTGTATATTAATAAGCAAAGTGGATACATGAAGTAAAAAAAAAACTGAGCACTGATTAATAAGCAAACTGGAAACATTGAATGAAAAAAAATACATTGACAGCCCAATCTAATACATTATAAAACATTGACATACAGTGAACCAAAGGTCTCTTTTTAAGAACACATTTAAAACAGACTGAATCAGTTAAACCTTATAGACTGATATCATTTAAGAAAACATGGCATAATGTTCTCTATATTCTGGATACATTCTCTAACTGTTCATTTTAAATGGCCAAGACACAGATGAAAAAGAAAACTTTTAAATTTTGATTCACAGTCATATATCATGCTTCCAACATAGAATACTTTACTCTATGTACAACTAGCTATGTGTACCACATATTCTGAGGCACATGAGAAAATCATTGGTGGTTTGAAAGTCTTACTTTAACAATACTATAATAAAGAGTATTGGAAATGTATTTGCAATTGCCACAAACTTTGCCCCAAAACCCGTTTCCATAACAAAATACTGATTCCATGGTTGTTCAATCACAGACAAAAAAAAATATGTTATTAATTAATAATAGCTAGGCTGAGATCTGGACCCTGTAGCTGTGCCAGTGGGGAGTCTTATTGGGGACCTGGAGATCAAGGGAACAATTAGCCCCAGACTGACTGTGATGTCTGTGTACACTTAAGGGAAATTGTACTTTACTGTGTGTATTTGTTATCCTTTCATCTTATATGAGACGTGCTCTCTGGTGTTAGTGGTGAGGATTGAGGTTGCTTGATTGCTGGGCCAGGGCGCAGCCATCACATTGTGGTTTGCAGTGGTGGGATCCACTTCACATTTGTGGTGGCAGTGGGTGGGATAAGATATCCTCATTGTGGTTTGCAGTGGTGGGATCCACTTCACATACTAATTGGTTTGTAGTGGTGTGGGTAGAGTGAATCCTGTAGCTTATGTACAGTGACCTCTGAAGGTGTGTTGTACTCTATAACAGCCACACAGTGAATACTCAGAGTTCAGATCACAATTGTTTTATTTGTTTTGTTAGCATAGTTAGTCAGGGTGAGAAGGCAGCATGTCAGCAGAGGAGTATGGAAAGCTGACAAGGAGCCAGCTGGTGGAGATGTGCCAGGCTAGGGGACTGGTGCATGGAAGCCTGACTAAGGCAAACCTGATTGCAGAGTTGGCTACAGTTGCATCAGAAAACAGCATCCATGAGGACAATCAGACTGACAGTGGAGATACAATATCCTCAGAGAATGGACAGCTCAACCTTTCTGCAGTGGACTTAAAAATTCAACTGGAGCTAAAGAGACTTGAGTTGGAGGCCAGGCGTTTGGAGATAGAAGCCGAAGAAAAGGAGCATCAGAGGAAGCATGAGAGTGAAATGCTGACTCTTCACCAGAGTCATGGAGGTAATGGGGAAGGGAGTAACTGGACCGCAGAAGTACAACAGATCAGTAAATTTCTTCTGCAATTTAAAGAGGGGGATAATTTTGATAGTTTCATTCATATGTTTGAGAGGGTATGCAAACAGTATAGTGTTGACCAAAGGCTCTGGGTACAGTTCCTGACCCCCTTACTCCACGAGAAAGCTGTAACTTGTATATCACAAATGCCTGACTCTACCTGTTTTGATTATACTGCTGTAAAAAATGTCTTTTAAAATGTTTTAACACCTGAAATGTATAGGAACAAGTTTCGTGAACATAGATGCAAGGCAGATGAAAATGTATGTGAATATGTTGCTGAACTGAGCACTTATTTTAATAGCTGGGTGAATGGATGTCAGGTCACCACTTCTGAAGGGCTGGCAGACCTTTTGGTGAGGGAACAAGCCCTTAGCACTTTGCCTGAGGACATGATGTTCTGGTTAGCTGATAGACAATGTGCTACTTCAGATGAGTTGGGGAAGAAAGGATACCTATAACTAGCCAGCAGGGCAGCCCTGTACAGGAAGGGGACCCCTAGTACTGCTCATGGGTCTAAAGGAACCCATGGTGGGCAGCATAGACTTCCATAACAGAATATGCCAGTAGCAGGGGAAGCCACTAGTCCAGGTACACATCCAGGAGCTAGGGTTAAATGTTTTGAATGCATCCAGTGGGGCCATGTGGCATACATGTGCCCACGGAGGCAAGGTGGGGAACCAAAGGTGAGGGAGCCAGTAAGTGTGAAAGACAAAATGCCAATAGTAGGTTGTCTTGAGATAATAGGGGTATGGAACTATCATCCTGCATATGTCCTGAGAGGGAAGGATTTGAATGAGGCAGTACCACGTACTTATGCAGTTACATGCAGTGAGACAAGGAGACAAGCATGTGGGTCTGGTAGCTTGGGAGAGACCCAGACAGACTGCATACTTGCAGCCAGGTCTGCTGAGGTGGTTACTTTAGGGAGGGTGCTACACTGTAGCAGTGAGACTGAAGGTGAGCCACAGCTGCTTGTGTATACTGATGTTCCCTAGGACAGTGTAACTGCAAACGTAGAGGTGAGTAGTCATATCCAGGCTGACAGTGAGGCACCGCTGTCAGAGGATGCCAGACTTCCTGCGGAAGGGGAGCTGGGAAGGGTTACAAGGAGAGAGTTTAGACAGACTCAGCTCTCAGACCCTACATTGCAAGGCCTGAGGCAGGTAGCTAGGGAGGCACCTGATTCTCAATGGAAGGGGGAACCTGTATACTGGAACAAAGGGTTACTATACAGAGAGTGGACCCCTGAGGGAGGGCTAGAAGGTGAGAGAGTACAGCAGTTGGTAGTGCCTACAGCCTACAATCTGGCACTTCTAGCCATAACCCATGATATTCCTTTTGCAGGACATATCGGCATAAAACATACAAAAAAGCATATTATGCAAAACTTCTATTGGCCTGGAATTTCCAGAGATGTAACAGGGTGCTGCAGGACCTGTGAGCAGTGCCAAAAGATAGGCAAGGCAGGAGACAAGATGAGAGCTCCTTTGATGCCTTTGCCTGTGATTGAGGAGCCATTTCAGAGGGTAGCTATGGATATTGTGGGTCCTCTGAGTACCCCAAGTTCCACAGGGAAAAAGTATATCCTAGTGGTGGTGGATAATGCTACATGATACCCTGAGGCAGTGGCTTTGTCCTCCATTGAGGCAGAGAAGGTGGCAAATGCTTTGTTAGAGATTTTCAGCAGGGTAGGTTTCCCAAAAGAAATACTGACTGACTGAGGTGCCAATTTCATGTCAGACCTGCTGGCTTGTCTGTGGAAGTCCTGTGGGGTGAAGCACATGAAGACCACCCCCTACCATCCCAAGACTAATGGTCTTGTTGAAAGGTTAAACTCTACAGTCAAGTCCATGCTACGGGCATTTGCAGATCAGTTTAAGAGGGAGTGGGACAAATATTTGCCCAATCTGTTGTTTGCTTACAGAGAGGTTCCTCAAGAATCCATAGGTTTTTCACCCTTTGAGTTGCTGTACGGGCATAGAGTGAGGGGACCTCTAGATTTAATTTGAGATGAGTGGGAAGGTGAGTGTGAGTCTCACAAGGTGTCGGTTGTGGCATACGTCCTACACCTCAGGACAAGGCTCAAGGAACTTATGGGCTTGGCCCCAGAGTACCTGGCAGAAGCCCAACAACAGAAAAAGGTGTGGTATGACAGGAATGCTCAAGCTAGAGAGTATGCTGTGGGGCAGCAGGTAATGATTCTCATTCCTGTCAGACACAACAAACTGCAAGCAGCTTGGGAGGGACCCTACAAAGTGGTAAGAAAAGTAAGTGATGTTGACTACATGGTGGAACTGCTAGGCAGAAGGCTGGGGCACAAATTGTACCATGTTAATATGATGAAACCTTACCATGATAGGGAGGCCCTTGTGCTAAGTATTTGCAGTGGATTGCAGGAGGAGTCTGAGGGAGATCTGGGAACTGATCTCCTCAGTGAGGCTCGGGCTGACACCTCAGTGGAAGGGGTAGTAATGTCCCAGCAGCTATCTCCTACCCAGGTTCGATAAATCCAAGCAGTGTTGCAGGAATTTGGGGACATGTTCACTGGAAAACTAGGGTACACCCACCTGGTGCAGCACCAGGTGGATACAGGACCCCAAAGACCTATTAGGCAGGCCCCTTATAGGGTGCCTGAAAGAGTCAGACAGACCCTGAGGGAGGAGGTACAGCAGATGTTGGAACTAGGGGTGATTCAAAAGACCAACAGTCCCTGGGCTTCCCCAGTGGTACTGGTGCCAAAGAACAATGGCAGCAACAAGTTCTGTGTGGATTACAGGAAATTAAATAGTCTTACAGAGTCAGATGCTTACCCCATGCCTAGGACAGATGAGGCCCTACAGCAGCTGGGTGGGGCCAAGTATCTTTACAACCATTGATCTTACCAAGGGTTACTGGCAGGTGCCCTTGACTCCCAGTGCTATAGAGAAGTCAGCCTTTGTGACTCCTTTTGGCTTGTATGAGTTCACAAAGATGCCCTTTGGGATGAAGAATGCTCCAGCGAATTTCCAGAGGCTGGTGGATAATATCCTAGCAGGAGCAGGAGGGTTTGTCCTTGCTTACCTAGATGATATTGCCATCTACAGCCATTCCTGGCCAGAGCACCTTCAGCATGTTAGGGAGGTGCTGGGCAGACTACAGAGGGCAGGGTTGATCATTAAGCCGATCAAATGTCAGGTGGGTATGGCAGAGGTCTCCTACCTAGGACATAGAGTGGGGAGTGGTAAGATGAGGCCAGAACCTGCCAAAGTGGAAGCCATTCAGGCATGATCTGCACCTTTTACCAAAAAGCAGATGAAGGCATTCTTATTGTCAGCAGGTACTACAGAAAGTTTGTCTCCAGTTACAGTACCATAGATGCTCCCCTCACAGACCTGACAAGGAAGAACAGGCCAGATAAGGTGGTGTGGACCCCAGCATGTGAGCAGGCATTCCAGAAGCTTAAAGAAGCTTTGGGAGGACCCCATGTGTTTGTCAGTCCAGATTACAGCAAAGAATTTGTTGTGCAGGTGGATGCTTAAAACCATGTGGTAGGGGCTGTACTTATACAGATTTTTTCAGAGGGGGAAGAGCACCCAGTGGTTTATCTCAGTCATAGGCTCCAACCCAGGGAAAAATGCTATGCAGCCATACAAAAGGAATGTCTAAGCTATAGTATGGGTACTGCAAAAACTTCAGCCTTATCTGTATGGAAGGAAATTCACAGTTATGACAGATCACAACCCTCTAACATGGTTCAACAGAGCCAGTCAGCAAAATGCCAAATTGCTAAGATGGAGCCTGGGGTTGCAAGCATATATGTCAGTGCAGCATCACAGTGGGATTAGTAATGCCAATGCAGATGGGCTCTCAAGACAGGGAATGGGGAGAGGTACTCTCAGATAGACCAAACCCTCTCAAGCAGCGTTTATCAAGGGTCACTTGAAAAACTAGCTTGAGTTCTCCAGGGGAGGAGAGATGTGAAGACTGGTAGAGAAGAGGTGAAGGCTGCCAGTCTAGTCAAATAGAATCTGATACATAATTCTATCATTTGTAAATATAAATGTAAAATACAGGCTTGTTTCATAAATTAAAGAAAACAGTGTAAAATGTGAACTTCAAGATTGTAGCAACATTGCCATATGCTGTAAGGAAAACTAAGCCAGGCATTTCACATCTGTTCTTTTGAAATTAAAATTGTCTTGTATACCCTTTGATCTAGATAGTGGTGCCAAAAAGGCTAGCTGAACACATTCTTTCTATTGTTTTAACTTAAGGAATAATTACTAGAGTGTACATGTGAAATCTTTTATTGTTGTAGTTTCCTGAGCAGGTGTTAGATTGTTAAATAATGTAGCCTGTTGGCCTGGGAACTCTATGTGTCAAAATGATGTAATGTGTATACTGGGAAAACCTAAGTGTCAAAATGATGTAATCTCAGAGGGCCCAGCAGAGATGTTGTTAGTGAGTTTAAAAACTATTGCTGAGAGAGAGAGAGACTAAGCATTTTGATCTTGATATCCAACTCTCAGTACTGCCTTGCTCTATGAAAGTAAGTTACTTTAGAAGTATGTTTTCTTGTAGAAATAGCTAGGACTATAAAGATTAGACTTGTGTTTTTCTGTTATATCAGAACTTTCCTACTCTATTGTTTTAAGTTTCTGTGTCATCTCTGAACTCTTGGATAGCACTGTGGTGTAGTAGTATTGTCTTGAGTTTTAATTAGACGTAGGCGGTAGTCTACTTAACACCAAAAGTGTGATAAGAGACCTTGGGACACAGGTGGGCAGTAGTATCGCCTTTGATAATCACATCACCACAGTAGTCAGGAAATCCTTCTACATGGCACACCTCATCACAAAAGGTTTCTCATCCAGGAAAAAAAGGTCATTGTTCCCTTCTACTCATCACTCATTAGACCCATTATAGAGTACAACGCCCCTTTTGCTATGTACCTCACAAGACATCTATAACTGGAAAGGCCACAGAAATCCCTCACAAAGAGGATTACCAGCCTGAAACAGATGCCCTATGCAGACAGTCTCAAAAAACTCCAGCTTTACTCTGTCGCATATCGCCTACTCAGAGGCTATCTCTGCCTAACATACAAAGCTATGTCAAACCCAGAGCTGTTGGACATGCTCCACGTAAAGAAATCCCAATCCCTCCAAGCTACACGCTTTAGGGACCTAAACCTTGTCACCACAATAAACAGAACATGCTGGAGGGATAGATTCCTGTCCGAGACTTCCCATACTCTGGAACAAACTACCTATCTATATCAAACAAAGTTCCTCATTAGCACTCTTCAAGAAAAATCTTGATGATTGGATGGGAGACAGGAAATTCACCCTGGGGATCACTTCTGTGGCTCTGCTTGACAGGGACACAGGAAAATAATTTTCTTGGGTGGCAAAAGCCATGGTACAGTTTGGTTAGGCTTATATAGGCCCTAGGACCAATAGCCTAGTAGCTACCTATGAACCTAATTATTTATTATTAAATATTTTAAAAACTATTTACCTGTTGCTGGTTTGAGTAGAGTTAAATTAAGCTTTAGAGTACATTGCATATTTATACAGTTTATTGTACAAACCCACTCTAATAAGCCTTAGACTGATTAGTCACACTTACCAATTGGATAATAATATTGCACAATAATAATTGGAAACCCTTTTAAGGGCCTTTGGGTAGTTGATAAGTACTAGCTGGTGGTGGCAGTAATACTGTATAGTCTGGGTAAAGGGGCACATCTGGAGAATCTGTGTCAGCCTTTCCCAGGAGTGTCTATGAAGTTGTATAAATACATATCTCAATGTGTGTATGGTGTGTCAGCTACCTGGGCAGGGACACAATGCACTGGTGGGACAGAGAGGCTACTGGAGGTTAGCTTGCCAGCTAGGCTGAGATCTGGACCCTATAGCTGTGCCAGTGGGGAGTCTTATTGGGGACCGGGAGAGAAAGGGAGCAACCAGCCCCAGACTGACTGTGATCTCTGTGTGCACTTAATGGAAATTGTACTTTACTGTGAGTATTTATCTTTTCCTCTTATATGAGATGCCCTCTCTGGTGTTAATGGTGAGGATTGAGGCTCCTTGATTGCTGGGCCAGGGCATGGCCATCACAAATGTCCTGAGGTTTTACAAAAAAAAAAACAAATTTCCTGTGTCTCCTGTCATAGTTAAATCAAACAATTATTTTGTATCTGTAATGCCTCAGTGGTATATAAAACAATACAAACAACTCAAATTTTAAAAGAATGAGCTTTTATTTTGGTTAAAATGTGAAATCTGGTCCCTTGCACTAGCTGTGGGTGTGGCTGGCCTTCAAAGTCTCACATTTCCATAATAAATGACCCACTTTGGGCATCTGAAAAGATGGCAGCCCTATAGCTCAGGGTGGTGATGTGATTATTCTGCATCACAAGAGAGGGACTGCCTATGGACCAGATATGAAAGTGTCCCCCCCTCCTTGACATTTCTCATGGATACCATTTTGGGTTTGGAAGGACCCACCTGCATCTCTCCTCCACCCCTGTTGCCTAGTCGCAGGAATGCTGGCCTATGCCACTCTCCTGAGGCCCTAGGTCTTCAAAACCCTCCCTCCTAGGTGAGTATGCTAATATAAGCTGTTTGTATTTTGCCCACCTCACCTGGCTGTTCAGCTTCCTGAGCCACTAATCTATCTTGAGACATCTGGGTTGCTATCAGATCTTTATTTCTCTGTGCCACAGTGCTGGGTAGCGCACAGTTCATTTAGCATTAAACCTACTACTTATAGCAATCTTCATCTTGTCGAATCATTTCTGATACAACAGATCATTCTATTTCCTGTAAATGAGTCACACAACTCATTAAATTCACAGTGTTTGCCTCAGTTCTTTAATGTAGTAAAATAAATGGCAATTCTTTCTATAGCATCTTTTTTCCATCTGAAGAAGAAATTGTGGAGATTTTTTTTTTATCAGGTCACACTGACTGCAATTTCTCTGTGTTACGTAGATGAGAGGCTTATTTGAAGCTTTATCTGCACAGTCTCATAAAATATATAATACCTTACTTGCAAGTCAATTATTTCTGACTTCATGAAATGTCTGCCACCTAAAATACGTAATGACACAATACACCAGTTTGAGTCCTGACTGTTCCATTGACAGTTCAAACTATTTAATCATAGGATCATAGGAAGTTACTAGGCTATTAGCCCTGAGGCTCTTACCAGCCTAGCCAAGAATTTAGCCCATGTTCCATCAAGTCAGCACCCTATGCCACTATCCAGCAGAGACACCGGTGGAATCCCAGGGGTGTATTTTCTGTTCCCCATCCAGTTATCCAGGTTGCTCTTAAAAAGGGTTAATGAGGTACTTTGCTTGACATGGAGAAGGAAGTGTATTCCACAAAAGGTGGAGTCTCTGGGACACAAATCTGTCCTGCCAACAAGCCCTGTCGATGTCACAGACCAGGTTGAGGTTGTGCATGCGAATTACCTAAGTGGAGCTTGACTTGTGGATACGCAGCCAGAGGTTACCTCCGAGGAGTTTGTAGGAGACTGAGAGAAGGGACAGGGCCTTTAGCCTCTCTGTGTAGGGTAGACGTTTGAGTCCCTGGATTCTCCTGGTGAGGAACCTCTTTGGTCTCTCCAGCTGGTGCATGTGCTTTGTGAGGTATATGCCGAAAAGAGCATTGTACTCAAAAATAATGGGTCTTATAAGGGAAGAATACAGGGATATTATGACCACCTTGTCCCTGGATGAGATACCCTTACTAATGAGGTGGGCCATGTAGAAAGCTTTCTGCACAATGGAGGCAATATGGTGATCAAAAGTCAGTTTGCTATCAACCTGGGTGTCTGATTCCCTCATGACTGATTGCATGCATGCTTAGGACCTTATTATTAATATTATAATTTGTGGGGATGTCACTCTTCCCAAAGGAGATGATGATGCATTTTTTGGCATTCAGTTTGAGGCCATGTTTCTGACACCAGTCATTTGTTTGGGTGAGACCCTCTTGGAAGATGCCCACATTACTAGGGGAATTGATGACAGCACCCAGCTTGCAGTCTACAAACTTGGTCAGCCATAGCCCACTGGTTTTGGCCTGCACCTCAGAAAAGTATATCACAAACAAAAGAGGCCCCAAGACCAATCCCTGGTGTACACCGCCCATTACGTGTCTACTGCTTAAGGTGGCTTCCCTATATTGACTTGGTGAGTTCTATCAGTGAGCCAGTTTGCTACCCATCTGGTAACATATGGATTAATGCCTAGTTGAGAGAGTTTATCTATTATACTGGAGTGGGGAATTGTATCAAAGGCTTTGGCCAGGTCAAGGTAGGCGGTGTACACCGTCTTCCCCTCGTCCATGGGTTTGGTGACTGTCTCAAAGAAGCCAACCAAATTTAACAGGCATGACCTCCACTTGACGAAACCAAACTGTGTGGGATCAAGTGTTTGGAGGTTGCCAATGTCCTTGTCAATGAGGTCCATGATAATCCACTCCATGGCCTTGCAGATCAGGCTAGTTAGGCTGATGGGTCTATAATTTCCTGGATCAGTGGATGCTCCACCTTTGTGCTAAGGGATGACAGAGGCTGTCCTCCACTTGGTTGGAATGAAGTCAGTCCTCAGACTTTGGTTGAATAGAGTGCCTAATAGTGCTGCAAGTTCCTGCCAGAGTTCATATAGGATGCAGTCTGGGATGTTATCAGGTCCCATGGAGGCTGTATTTTATGCCTTTGCGAGGACAGTAATGGCTTGCTCCCTAGAGATAAGGGGAGGGGGGCAGGTACTGGGGAATGTCCTGATTTACTGATGAGGGGGGCAGAGGGGTGAAGTTTTCACTGAACCTGTCTGCCAGCAGGTTGGTTATATCTACAGTGTTTGTGTATGTGGTGATCTTGACCACCAGTTCTGAGCAGATCTGGGTGCTTCCTTTGAGACTGTGGACATATGTGAAGAATGCCTTATGATTGTCTTTAGTAGATCTGGCCAGTTTGGACTTTGTTTCCTTTGGAGGATTTCACTAGTGTTCTTATTTGCTTGTTCAGGCTAAGGAGAGATTGCTTCCAATTAGGAACCTGCTCCTTCTTGGTCCTGGACAGCAATTTTTTCTTCGCAGAAAGAGGCTCTCCGGTTTGATTCTCGGCTGGAGTGCCTTCTGTGTGGAGTCTGCATGTCCTCTCGGCTGGAGTGCCTTCTGTGTGGAGTCTGCATGTCCTCCCTGTGACCGATGGAACATTAAAAGACATGCAGGTAGGTGCATGTGTGTGCCTTCTCTGAAGGTTGGGCACCAGGCTGGCAACTCGATACCATAAAACTCCACTGCCAATCATAAGCGAACTGGTGATCCACTGTGGCAACCCCTAACCAGGAAAAGCCGAAAGAATAGAGTTTGTTTGCTGAAAGAATAGAGTTTATTTATTGCAGATGTCTACCAGACAGGTTCTTCCTTGAGGAGGGTGATTTGAGGATAATCCAGATTATTGTGTAACAGCTCCATCAGCTTTATATTCGGGATACCAAACAATGTACAAAAAAACAGGCCTTGCATTTCTCATTGATTTGTTTTGGTATTGAAACAGGTCTTATGCCTTAAAAAGTAGGCAGAAGTAGTTACTTTATATTGTTTTGGAAAATGATAACTCTGGAAAAATCAGATTTTCCTCGCTCCTTTTTTGGGCTGTTGTACTCTACACAAAGCCCACCTACGCCTTTCTTCCTATCCCACAATGACTTTATCTTTCTGTATTAGTCTGTCATCTGGTTAGTAACTGTATAAACTGAATAATTTGTTAAATTAACTTTTCTTGTATTTTATCTACATTGAAAATAAGTACAAAGTCTTCTGCAGTCTGCAAGTTTAATTTCAGAGCTAATGTACTAGAATACATCATAGGCTTCAGTACCTGAACACATTTATTTTTCCTATGGTTAAATTATAACTCAAAATACCATCCATTCTGTATGCTTTCTGTACAGCAATCATGAGTTTGACAACTCCTCCTATTTATTACATTTGAATGTTTACTATAAGTTATTACCAGATTCAAGTGCAATGAAAATGACATTCTTATGAATACTTTTAGAAACAATCATACTTATTAGTTTACCTTACAATTATACACAGGGCTCATGACGTTTGGTGTCTCCATTAATATAGCTGTTTTTCTTTTCTGTATATACATAGCCTTGTTTGTACTGAAATGTGCAGTCCATTCACATCTTCATATTATAGCTTAGTTTGACATATCCTGAAAATATACCTTTCCTAAAAAAATCTTCTACAACCCTACTCTAACAATAGTATTCTTCACTCATCCAACAAAAACTTGCTCCAGGTTACCACAGCATCTAACACAGCAGGTGACTCTCTATACTCTAAGTTTGTTATAAAGAAAATGCCCTTTCTCATAGTATTAGATCCATAAACAACCTTAATCAATTCAAAAGATCTCTCAAAAGACACCTATATGAATTCTGGCTTTGCACATGTAATACTCCATGTTACTCTGTAACATAATCACTGTAATACAGCTGTGCTGTGAGTACTTAACTCTATTCACCTACCTCTTGTACTATTACTACTCCTCTAGAAAGAATTTCCTTCTTACCTGCTTCTTACACCACTGAAGTATTCTTAACTATACTCTACATGTTTAAGTGAATCGCTTTGCCAACTTCCTAACTAATTTTTTGTTCTTGCGCACACATAAGTTATACTATGTAATGCTTCTTTTTAATGGAGTTTACTTAGTGCTTCATACCATGTTCTGCTTGACTACTGTTTTTATTTTTTATATTATTATATTACAATTTTAAACATTATTTTGTTAAAATTATTTTGTTATTATTATTCTGTGACAATTTTATGTAAGCATTGACTGGAACGTTTCTTCTTGGGCCTCAGCTGAAAATGGGCGCTGTCCCAGTCGGACCATCCCAGTAAACAAATGTAAAATAAATAAATAAATACATATCACTAAAGGCTAACAAAGGGGTGTTGTGAATAACTATGGATCAATTATGAAAAGTATACACATTTGTCAAATCCCGTCATATCATGAGTGTGTACATATTTATGAATGTATGCATATATGCATTTATTTATTTATTATTTATATGTTGACCAGGTGGGTGGGTTTGTCCTTGGACCCATTTCAGCACTGATCTTGCTGCAGAAAGCATAAAAGTACAAGGACATGATTTAAATACAATATCCCAAAGATCATATATCAGCCAAAATTTGTTTATACATCTTTTGTATAGCTAAAAATTTTCAGTTGCCCAACAATGTAAAAATCATAACATACTAAATGATTCATAAAAATACAATGATACCTGTACAAAGTTATAATAGAAGTAAGTAGAGCAGAAGAAGAGTTTGTGATTAATGAAGTTGGTACAGACATTAGTTGGTTGAAGCAGCAGATATCAAATTATCTAACAATCTGCAGCTATTTATTCACAATAGTTCGATTAAGGTGCACACTCAGATTCAGATGTCACATTGTGCTTAGCAGTCACTTGCTGTACACCTGATAGTATTACGTAGATGACAGTATTCATCACATTTGCATTATGCACTAAATAGGTACATGACAATGTAGTTAAGCATCTGTGCTAAAAATAACATTTATGTTATTTTTAAACCTCCAGGAAGGCATTGCACGCTAGTTGCTAAGTAGGAAATTTTCTCACAAATGATTATGAGAGTTGATTAGACTTTCCTCTCTCATTCCATCCTAGAAAAGTTGCAGAATCAATTAATCATTACGAAATTGAAATCTGGCAACAGTAGTACAATCCATACCACAAGAAGATGCTCCAGGTGCTTTAGTAAGGCTTTTAGTACAATACATCATAATATGGTCTTCTGTTACCAATTACAAGAGTGCATGTTTTTAATAATGCTAATGTCAAAAATGGTCATGCTATAAAAAAAAACTGCATGACACTTGTGTCCTGGCATACTTTTATAAGAACCTGTTGCTAATGCATCCCACCACATTGCTGTAAATGGCCAGTACCCATAGCAGAAGTACCATACAAGGATAATAAACAAAACATTACTTTGTATTTTCAGCTATACGTTACTTGTACACAAATACATTTCCTTATATTTGTAGCTATGCATGCCATCCTGTCTGACAAACCATTCACTTGTTTAATACAGGTGTGCTTTTGTCCTTAAGTCCACTCTGAAAGGTTATGCCATCAACAAAACATAAATAAATGCATAAAAATGTAATGTTGCAATAACTTACTACTTTGTATGATTTGTACACAGCCAATACATAGTATACTAAAGGAAATTACATCTGGCAAAAGTGTTCTTTCTTTTAGGCTTTACAGAGCACAGATCTGTCTAATAACAGCACATAAGATTATCTGTCTGTAGATCACAATCAGATATTACTCCATTCACACTCATTCATTCCTTCATTTTTTCTACATGTGCACTGTAGAAGTATAAACAAGTTGCATAACCAAACCAAACTCATCAGAATTCCACTGAAAAGCAACATTTTATTTAATCACTACACCTGATTTAAAATAATTTAACACGTACACTATAATTACCTGATAGGAAGGAACAGAGGGTCACATTCTACTAGTCACTGTAAACTGCAAAACTATGCCTGTAATGTGTATGTGAATAACAATAGCCCCATATGATTAGGCAACACAACGAGGCAAAAATAATCGAAAAAAAAAAAGAAACAGAATAAGGCAAAAAAAGCATAAACTCTAAATGTAGCAACAAAGACTTTTATTTGTAAGGAGATTTGTAAAGAAATAATACATTTAAAACAATGTCCCTGTTATCATTATTCATTAATTGGATAAACATATTGTAATATTGTAAGCATGTTGTAAGAGTGGCTTACCCTGGCTGGCAAGTGCTAGGGCTTTTAACCATCAGTTTTGTCAACTTTGCTGTGTTTGCAGTCATGAAAAATAATATAAACAATAATTAATTGTTGCTGGACAGTTTAGTATTTATTTACTGTTCCAGAATTAATTGGTCTGCAGAACACTTTGGTCAGATGCAAATAAAAAGAGCATTTGTTGCTTTCCCAATCATAGCTTGTGGGTCTGTAAAACCTCAGACTGGAAACTGATGCCAGATGTTGTCTCCTTGAGAAAGATTTGAACTGCTGACAGTGTGGCAGGCTGAGTCTTTTGGCAGCTAGATCCAGAGTAATATAAGGAAGGCAGGCATGATTCATGCCTATTTTATATATACTCCATAGTGCCACTAAACCAATGCCAACTACTTTGGCTGTTGCTGAATGCCATTGATAAAAGTGGTCATAACTGGACATAAACTGGTCTCGCCTTTGTTTCATGAGGATCACAACTTCTGTGGTAATTTGTACTGACATTAGCTCCAGCAATTTTATACCAGTTTTACACCAGGAATGAAGTGACATTTTGAGGCCATTATATTAGAAATCTGAGCTGTGTTCATACTTGTATTGCAAGCACAATAGTGTATCAATATAACTCATAAAATATCTGAAGATGAAACAATGTATCTGAAGTCTTTAAGCACCAGAATAATGTCCTTTCATATCATAATAGAGAATACATATGCTGAATTGTAACCAATAAAGACTTAAGGCCTTTTCCAATGACTTATTTACGTACATATCTGTTCTTTTGGGGAAAATATCTGTATTATTATTTTTCTTCCACTTATTCATCAATCTACTTTAATGACAGTCAGACTTTCAAATTAAGATGCTGACTTAGTATTTCTAGCTTATCGTACAGACATGCACATGCAATAGAATGCCTTAGGTTTCAATAAGGCTAAACAACTCTATGCCCTAGAGTGAAGCTGAAACTAAATGAAGTAAGGCAAGGCCTTTAAATTCAAACATAATGCTAGCCATCTGGTAGGATCTAAAATTCTACGTGCTTTAACAACTCACATGCAGAAATTACATGTATGACACATCAGCTTGAAAACTAAAATATCCTGATTTCCATAGACAAAAATAGCAGAACTTCTTTACAAGTGAAAGTTTCAGGGTTTCTGACTTGATGATGCAGCAGCTTATAGAAATAATCACAAAGTAACCATCTTGCTATAAAAAACATGCTTGACTTAGCATGACATGCATGACACTGACATGAAAGGGGCTCACAAGGGAGATATGCAGGCTCACAAGGGAGATATGCAGGCAGATACACAGAAGGTAGTCAGCTGGTGATGGTGAGAAATGGACAACAAGCAGGGTGCGGTGAATGACATACAGTGAAAGGGAGCACCATGTTTGGGGAGAGGTGGGGTTGACAACAGCCTGCTCAGCCATCCCATGTGGGAACCTAGTAGTTAGTCACCTCCAAAACTGATTTCAGGTTTGGGTGATTACATAACACTACCACAACTCTACTAGTCACATTCCAGAATGCTAATGCAGGAACCGAGCCCCACTGTCCACCACAGCCACTAAATGTCATGCCTGCTGACTAAGGAGTGTCCCTCTGTGCCACTTTCCAATGAAGAACCTGCACAAGTCCCTTGGAGAAGCAGCAGTGAAGGCCTGCAGTGAGGCCTACAGGTCAACTTCCAGAAAATCATCTTTGTCATTCTGCAGTGAGGCAGACCTGGGAACTACTGGGGACATAGCAGTCAATATGATGACTGGTGGCTCCACAGCTGATCCTGCAGAAAAAAAGTGAAAGTAAATGGTGAAAAAAAAAACAAAGCAATATAGTTAAAAGTAGTATAAGAAAAAGAAGAAAAATAACAGAACAAGATACAAAAGCAATGGTCTTTGGTACGCTTTATTAAGACAGCCCATGGAAAAAAAAAACAATAGTTAACAGCAATTCAAATCAATGGCAAGGGGCCACCTATTATATGACTGAAGATAACACCAGAGGATACGAATGGTGGTGGTGTTGCTGCCCTCAGTGTGTAGGTCAGTCATACAGTATATGGATGGCAACTAGTGTATATGGCTAATGAACAATGACGCAATGCTGAAATGAATAAACTGAAAAAATAAAATGCTTACTACTGTAGAAAACATGTTATGTAGAGTTATTATACATACCACGTTAAATGCAGGGAGAACTGTCACAGTGTAGGATATTAGCACACTTACAAATGCATGAAAAATGGCAATCTGGTTAGGCAGTGAACAGATAGGCAATGATGAATTGTAATATTTATGCACAGGCACTATTATGACAGCAGTGCAGGCCTGCCACAGCAGTAATATTTATGCACAGGCACTATTATGACAGCAGTGCAGGCCTGCCACAACAGTAATATTTATGCACAGGTACTATTATGACAGCAGTGCAAGCCTGCCACAGCAGTAATATTTATGCACAGGCACTATTATGACAGCAGTGCAGGCCTGCCACAGCAGTAATATTTATACACAGGTACTATTATGACAGCAGTGCAGGCCTGCCACAGCAGTAATATTTATGCACAGGCACTATTATGACAGCAGTGCAGGCCTGCCACAGCAGTAATATTTATGCACAGGCACTATTATGACAGCAGTGCAGGCCTGCCACAGCAGTAATATTTATGCACAGGCACTATTATGACAGCAGTGCAGGCCTGCCACAGCAGTAATATTTATGCACAGGTACTATTATGACAGCAGTGCAGGCCTGCCACTTCTGCAAGACTAGATCACTCACTGGAATTGCTTCCTTTGCTGGAAAAAAGTGTTAGCATTGTCAAAAAATGAAGGGATACTAAATGGAAACAACCAAACTATTAGCAGCATTTTACTACAGACGTTATTATTATGAAAAAGGAGCTCGGCTAGGTTAAACACAATCCCAAATGTGTCTATTTATATCTGGAATAGCACACTACATACACTTTGCCTTAATAATCCCACTTGTTTTCTGTCCCCTGAAGAAATAAACTAGGATATAATTAATTAACATAGAGTTAACATATAGTTTGTATTTAAATCAATAACAGTTAAAATGTTATTAGCAATAACACCTGGAATTGCTAGTGTATCCAGAAGAAATAAACAGAATTAAATAAATATATAAACATTATTTACTTTATCTTTTGATAGCCAGGTTAGTCCCACTAATCTAGTAGCCTCTTTTTAAGGGGAGAGCTGATGTGGTATTTATACTATTAGGGGAAATTTGGCCCAGGCATTGGGGAAATTCCCCTACTCATGATGCCACTCGTGTTGCATGCAGCCAACAAGTGCAAGCATAAGTTCCATTCCTAGCACAGTGGTGGCTGGAAAAATGCCATGCAAAACATGGCAACAAAGGAGTAAGGATTAGAGGTGAATACTGATTTCTTAGAATTATTGGTTCAAGCAGAGGAGGAGAGATGTGATGCAGAGAAGTAAGAAAGAGACTGAATTGAGGAATTGGAAGACATGTTTAAAAAAAAAATATTTGAAGAACCGAAGGGTGAAGAGTGTCAGGAGGAAGACGTTATTATTAAAACCCTCAAATCAGGAAGGTTGTGGGATGACATATTAGAAGAACTTGTAGAACAGAGTGAACTGGAGACATGGAAGGATACATCATGGGGGGATATGGTGGAAAGAATCAATATGGAAGAAGGACAGAAATGAAAGAAGAAAACATCATCTGCTGAAGTGGTTGGAGAAAGAAAGGAAGATAGAAGGGAGAAAAAGAAAATAGAAGAATCTGGAAAAAAGTGTGTAGCAGGAATTCAGAGTAAAGAAGAGTTGGAAATGGACAGGTATGAAGTATGGGACAAGATTACTGTGCCTTTAGGAATAAAGGCACAAGAGGTAAGAGCTTTTATTTTGATTAAAAAAAAACAGACTTATTGTGACATTTTCTTTGAGACCAATAAAATATTAGAAGTTTCTTCTTCTGGGAGAATATGAAAAGAAAAAAATGTACCCATGGAATAAATATATTGTAAAGAGTTTTTTTTCCATGAAAAAAAATTTAACAAAAACTGAAAGAAAGACTAAAAAATATTAAAGAAGTGAAGGACATTTCTAAACTAATTGATAATAGAGAACTTTGGATAGGGCCTTGGGACTGTAATGTGATTTTGAAAATGAAAAATGGAAAAATTACACATATTCCTATTATGATTAAGGTTGATGGCCAGAGAGCTGCTGTTAAGTATTGGGGACAACCAGTAACATATATATTTTTTTTGTGGGAAGGAGGGACATTTTGTAAGCAACTGTGATAAAAATATATGTTATTTATATGGGAAAACTGGTAATGATGCCAGAAAATGTGAAAAAATATGTTATAAATGTAAACAAACAGGACATGTAGGGATGGACTATGAGAAGAGGAAAAGTTTAAAATATGATTTAGAAGGACAGACTAGAGGAGATATACATAATAAAGAGCAATTGCAACAGGATGAACACCAAAAAGATAAAAGGGAGAATAACAATGCAAATCAAGAAGAAATTGTGATTAATACACAAAGAGGGAAAGGGGAGAGGGAACGTGGAACAGAAGTAAGAGATGCAGACGATATAGACTGGAAAATGGTTAAAAAGAAAAGTTAATTGGGAAAAGGGTTAAAGATAGGAAAATAAAATTTCAGGATTTAGGACTGAAAACAACAGCAACAAAAAAAAGAAATGGATAAAGAAAAAACTATTGCAAATTAAAGAGAAGGGCAGCAAATAATTTTAGGATTCTATCTATTAATGTTAATAGTATAAACATGTAGTAAGAATGATTGGTGTGATAGAATGATGTAATGTGTGAGATAGATTTAACAGTACTGGAAAATATTAGAGGTTTAAATATGGAAGAAAGAAAACAGACAGAGACTTTATTGTTAGGAGGTATGATATGGATTGTAGGTAAAGAAACATGTTCAGAGATTGCTACATTATATTGGAAGGGAATAGAAATCTTGGATTATACTCTAGTCAAATTAGGAAGAGTAATGTTAGCAGACTTCACATGGATTAATAGCAATATATACCCATGTGATGAATGAAGAAAGAGAGAAATTATTTCAAGAAATACTGAACTATGTTATAGTAAATATGGATATAGCAGGAGATTTTAATTGTGATTTAAGATGTAAAAAGCAAAAAAAAATAGATCAGATAAAGTAATGGAAGAAATAATAAAACGTGGGAATTTAGAGTTATGGGATTTGAATAAAAGCACATGTTAAAGAGGAAAATTGAAAACAGAAAGATTACTTTTTAATATTTAAAACTATAAGAACAATGATTGAAGATGCAGTAGAAATGGGCTTTTCAGATCATTTGGTTATATGATCAGACATAGATGAAAATAATATATAAAAATGGGAAAGAAATAAAGAGAATTAATGGAAAGGAGTGGAATGAGAAAAGTTGAGAAGTAATACCAATGTTATGGATAGATCACTTCACTATATGAGATTTTGATAAAAAATGGTCTAAATGGTGGACAATATTTAAAGAGAAATATAAAAGAATGTATCTAACATGGGAAAATGGAAAAAGACAAAAAGACAAAAATGAATATAGAAAAATACAAAAATCTGCTTTATATAGTTTTGATAGGAATGAAAGGCAATATTTTAGAAAAGAAGAAGAGATTTATTGAAAGAATCAAGAAAAATTTAAAGTTCTATTATATAAATAAGAATATTTTTAAAAGGAAAAAGAAAGAATTATCGCCATATTTTAGTAAAAAATAAAGGAAGAAAGTAGCATAATGAGAGAAATGAAAAATGAAAAGGAAAAGTTGAAAGAGAACAAACAAATATCATAGTTAAGCATATGAAAGAGATAGTAATAAAGAAAGAAAGAAAGAAAAAGAAAGAAAAAGAAAACACCAGTGAAGAGTAAAGCGGTTTACAGAAGAAATAAATAAAGAATTGGAAAACCAAATTATAATCATACCCCAGGATTCAGCAAGCTCTGGACAGCATGCAGGAATAGTGCAAGAGCTGCTGCAGGCAATGTGGCTGCCGTGCGATCCAGGAATAAGCTCCCGGGAGGTGCATGAGCACTCCTGCACTATTCTTGCACGGAAACAGCCCCTGTATGCTAATTACCTCATTTGCTGGTAAAAAAACATGCAAATGAAGTGAGTTAGTGATCCAGGAAGCAAGCAGGCGTCCATGCAGGAATAGTGTAGACTACAGAAATGTATTCAGCCAGTAGCTGAATACATTTTTGCAAACTACAAAAATGGAGGCATGACAGCTCATACAAACACATGTATTAGAAGGGTTAGGCATGCCAAAGGCCAAATATATGTCCATAAGCATGAAAATTAATTTCAAAATTATAAAAATTTACTTTTATTTTGTTGGCTGATTTCTGCCGTTTAAGCCCAGGGCAATGGTGCGCAAATGGGATCGGTCCAAAAATAATAAAAAAAAGCTGGAAATAAGCTTTTAAACCAAAATCATAATTTTGCCATAATAGTCAATGGCATGCATAATACAATAAGACCATGGAATAGAGGTTGCTAAGGAGGAAGACTGATTATCAGTTTTGTAACCATGCATTTGCAGTCAATCCTATGTAAATGAGGGCAATGATACTGAATCACAGATTCCCCCTCAGTGCTAGCTTGCACCCAACTGTGTAGGTGCAGTAAAACCATGGTGTCAGCCTAAGAGATAGATGACTTCATAAGCGGGGGTGTCATGCATGCTGTAAGCTTATTGGAGCTCTGTGGCCCATGTTTGCCCTTAGCTAAGCACAGCTAAGGAAGAGGGTTGTCTGAACTTGCCTAGCAGTATTTACATTGCCTAAACAGGTGTGTGTGCTGTGCACCAGGTTTTAAACAAACAAAAAAAAAAAAAACAGGAAATCGCAGCTCTGTTCACATTTGAGCACTGGGTTTGCACAGCAGGCATTGGGGCTTAAACAGAAAGGCAAATGGAAGGGAAAACAGCAGTAGGAAGGTAATCAAGGAGAACTAGCATATCTGGCAGGTGAAATGTATCAGAACCAGCCAATTACAAAGGCAGCAGTCCAGTGCAGCACACTACTATAAACTATGCAAACACCTTTCTCTCTGATTTTTCCCACAAACTTTACACCATCGGTGTACACAAACGGGAAATTTTACCTAACAGAAGCAACAAAATGATCGAAGCTGCTTTTGCTCTCATAAATCAATATCTGGAAGAGGCTGAGGGTGGTGAGGATGAGAATGCTGACGACCAACCCACAGTGAGGAGAAGGAGAAGAGTGTACAGACCCAGGGTAACCTACCAGGGACTACATGAGCTGGAGATAGTGGAGTGATATAGGGTGGACATTGACCTCCTACAGCAAATTGTTGTGCTGTGCCGGCCACGCCTCATACACAGAACCAACAGAGGGGAACCCATCCCAGTGGATACCAAGGTATGTGTAGGCCTAAGAATGCTAGCCACAGGTACCTTCCAAAGGCCAAGTGGGGATATCATGGGGATCTCACAGGCAGCAGCATCCAGGGTACTCCACCAGTTCCTGGATGCCATGTCAGCACATGCCAGTGAGCACATATATTTTCACACCACCCATGAGGCGTTGAATATGCATCTCTTCCACCAAAATAGCAATATACCCTGAGGTAGTGGGTGGCATAGACTGCACACACATACACGTCAAAACATCACCTGGTGAGTGGGGTAGGGTCTACATAAACCACAAGGGCTTTTCTCTATCAACTGCCAGGTTGTGTGCGATGCCCAGGGCATTATAATGAATGTGTGTGCTGGCAACCCTGGAAGCTATTATGACTCACACATCTGGCATATGATGCAGCTGTACCAGAGATTTGCCAATGGGGACATCCCATATGGCCAATTAGTGGGGGATGCTGGTTATGCCTGGAGCCGTGGCTGTTGACACCCATCAGAAGTGCACACACACCTGAATAAGAACTCCATAATGAGGCACACACACACACAAACCAGAATCATAATAGAGCATGTGTTTGGGATGCTCAAGTCATGGTTCCAGTGCCTGAACATATCCAGTGGAGCCTTGCAGTACTCTCCAACTACATGTACCCAAATTGTCATTGTATATGCCATGCTACACAATATGATCCTGTGGAAACAGCTGCAGCAGGAACAGCACAGGGCAGGGCCACACAGCCCCCACCATTGCCAAGGCCAGCACTGGCACAGACTGACTCAGAGGAGGAACAACCTGAGCCTGCCCCTGTAGGCAGAAGGAGGTGTGCCCAGTATGCCCAGACTTTGGCAAAGAGGCAACGCATAGTACATACACTGACATGGTAGGAACCCAGGGAATGACACTTCTCTCTGACTCGGACATACAGTAAAAGGGATGCCAAACATGACATTACCTGTGCTTAACCATGTATAGGGAGTGTACTATGTGCATCCGACATAGTCAGTCCTTCAGCACCATCCTCAATACTGGCACAGCCACAAGGTAAGTCACTCTCCCTATCAATTGTTGAATGGATTAGTATGTTCTGCTACTTGTATCTATGTTACGGATGTGAGCATGCAAGAGAATAGGGTGTCTGAATGGGGTGGCAGCAGATAGTAGACACCTATATGGGCAGCACGAAATCCATAACAAATACTGATGTCAATGTAGTAGGCAGTACTAGACAAGGTGACAAATACCACTGCAGGACATGTGGTGGGTCAAATGTGCATCCATAGGACACACACACATGCTTGTCAGTGAGGCTCACATACCCAACAACAGTCTCAGGCAGCAGGATAGATGTAGATGACCAAAAGAAATGCTGTGCTAAGCCCTCCGATTGATGGCAATGGAGAACAGCCCCCACTTTAGACCTACACAGGCAGACAACAGATCAGGCAGTTGGATGTTAGTTTTGAAGGGTAAGAAGTCTGAAACTGAAATGTAGGTCAATAAAACCTAAGATCTGTACTGTACTGATATGCCTCTAGTCTGCATGATAGGTCAGAATACAAAATAAATGTAAGCTAACAGAGTATAGTCATAGCAAATGTTTACAGTTGTCAGGTGTGCTCCCCCACCACAATCCTATGTAGAAATGTAGTAACATGTATGTGTGGGTATAATAACAGTGGAACACAGATTACCTGAGCTGGCCAAATTAGCAGGATAGATTGTTGCACGTGTACAATATGCAGGGTTCTGTATGTTAGGTTGTTGTGTGTTGTATATTGTGTTAAAGTGGTCAGCATGGAGGCATGGAGGGTTGTGTCCTGGTGGCCTATGGCCAGTACTGTTGATGACAGGGCCAAGTTATAACAACTGCAGTGCCAAACACAATGCATCCCAGCAAGACCCAGTCCAGCAGTAATCCATACTAATTGTTCGGATGTAATATCTGTCACCATCTTAAAGATGGACATGGCATGAATGTGGGCCCAGACATACACACAGTACACAGGTGGAAGTACCCTAGACAGACAGTGTATAAAATGTTACTGTCAAATGGACACACCTTTGGAATTGTACGTACAGGTTAGCAGCACATTAGTTGTCTGTGTAGTATGGAATACTGGTGTAGTCTGGTCAATCACTGGCAGACCACAAAAGGCACAGTTATGAAGTACTGAAAGACAACTGCTGCCCTCACACAAGCCATCATAAGGAGAATGCCCCACGTATATCTGTGAGTCAGCTGCAAGTAGCTTCCATAGCACACATGCACTCAGCTCACCCCACCATCAGTCACAGGTCATATCCCTGCTGTTGGGAATGAGTACAATATGACCCCCACTTCTGCATGGGAATACCCACAGAATACAGCATGCTGAAGAGGTGTCCCATGCAGGCGTGTCCCTAGCTGTAAGCAGCTCCCTGCAAGCATCCACACCAATGGAATGATAAGGACAGAAACTATTGCCATTAACACCTTGCACACCTACCCGGTCACCCCAGGGGAATACAGTGGCTTGCAGCCTGGGACTGTAGGAGTGACAGAATGCACTGGCCTGCTACACTTGGCCTGCATCACTACCAAATGCCCTACAGTCCTCTGTCAAAGGCCTGTGTCTCACCTGTACTGCCAATGTATGTTATCTCATGGAGTCCCAAATAACGACATAACACAGTCCACAGAACACAAATGCAAGGCCATGTCGACAAATTCAAGTAGCATGTCCACCATGTTCTACTGCATGAACTTTGGACCAACCCCTAAATACTGCTGGGATGAAGTGATAACTATAGGGATACTTATCAGATATCGCTTGCATAATGTTAGGAAGAAGACAGAATAACAGAGGGGGTAGAAGCACGGACACCATGTAGTGTGTGCAGTCTGAAACCCTGATGTATGCCCATACTATCCCTGCCTGCAAACCCAGGAATGGGTGGCTACAAACCTGCTTGGAAACCACAATGTGAAGGGGAAATGACCAGATATATGAGCCCTGCCTCTGGATAACTTGTGTGAATCTGGATAACTTGTGTGAATCTGTACAGCTGAGAGGTATGGCCAAAGCAGGATATGGCCATTCTGTCACGTTGATAGATGTACAAGCATGGGATCCTCAGCCACCACAGTACCAAGGTGCTAGACCATTTACACAGACCCATCAGCAAGTGTCTGCAGCTCACCCCCAGAATGGCATGATTGTGCAGGAATATATAAGATGCAGACCCCAATACTGGACACAGCTTCATTCATCTTGTATTCCCCGGGAAATTACTGTGAGCAAATACGTATATCTGTCAGTAGTTGATGACATAATATATCACAGTATAAAACAGTACATATGTCTGAATATCTCTGCTAACACCAAAACCATGTAGCAGAAGCAGCACAGACACATTTAGATACAGTATCCAACTATCCTTTGCCCATTGTGACTCCATATTGTCAACCTATCTAGAGATATCCTGCAGAAACAGGTTGCTAGCTGTAGGTGTAGAACACAAATGCCTGCACTGGAGTACAACCTACCTGGAATGGATTCATACAGTCAATACAATAAGTCATACTGAACATGCTCCCACACTTACAGAAATGAAGCCCATGTCTGGCAACAACAGTGGACTATACATATCTGTCAGTCGCAGATGTCTGCGCATGCACTGCACATCGCACACCAGTCATACTTTGCACACACATCAGATAGGAATACACACATATATCCAAGGACAACACACTATAATAGGTCAAACATACACAAACAGAGATGTGGGGAAGATAGAGACAGACAGTGACAAAGAGCTTCCCATCATGAGGCCTGTCCCACCCACCACACATCAAATTGGCCAATATCACATGATGTGCCAATGTCTATTACTGTAGACATTTGAGTCTGGTAGCCCTCAGCACTATAGTGTCTGTGGTGCTTGTGATAATAACATGACAGTACAAGTAATTTTTCATCTAGCAGTCGTATACACAGGCCTGTCAAATGTAAAGCTGTGTGTGACTGAGTGTTGTATGTGTGTTCCCAGAGGAATGGTTTATGGCCCATTCACAAACACTGCACTCGCCACTGCCCTACTTTAGCAAGCCTGCTGATGTCAGTCACCATGAAATATCTCCTTGGACAAGATTTAGCCCTGTAAGCTCTGTGGCGCTTGCAATAACTGAGTAATGATATGTGATTTACAAGTTAGGTAGGAATTCTAATCCTAGCCATGGTGAATGTGAAATTGTGTAGGGATTAATGCTTTTGAGACTATTCATAGATACTACGCCTCCCATTGCCCTACTTTAAATACACCTTTGGATAAAGGCTAGCCCTATAAGCTCTGTGGTTTATGCTATAACTGGGTAATGCTGTACTGTGATGTGCTAGTTATGTAGGAGTTCTAATTCCAGACATGGCAACTATGAAACTCTGGGTGTGTGTAGGGCTCAATGCTTTTGAGGCCATTCAGTCACTACACCTCCCAATGCCCTATTTTAGCAAGCCTGTTGATGTCAGTCACCTTGAAATACTTCCATGGACAAGACTCATCCCTGTAAGCTCTGTGGCATGTGCAATAACTGTGTAATGTTATAGTGTGATGTACTAGTTAGGTAGGAGTTCTAATCCCAGACACAACAACTGTGAAACTCTGTGTGTGTGTGTGTAGGGATCAATGATTTTGAGGCCATTCATAGACACACCTCACATTGCTCTACTTTTGCAAGGCTGCTGATGTCATTCACCTTGAAATACACCTTTGGATAAGGGCTAGCCCTATAAGCTCTGTGATGTATGCTATAACTATGTAATGCTATAGAATGATGTACTAGTTAGGTAGGAGTTCTAATCCCAGACATGGAAAGTGTGTGTGTGTGTGTGTGTGTGTGTGTGTGTGTGTGTGTGTGTGTGTGTGTGTGTGTGTGTGTGTGTGTGTGTGTGTGTGTGTGTGTGTGTGTGTGTGTGTGTGTGTGTGTGTGTGTGTGTGTGTGTGCGTAGAGATCAATGCTTTTGAGGACATTCCCAGTCATTACACCTTCCATTGCCCTACTTTAGCAAGCCTGCTGATGTCATCTACCTTGAAATATACCTTTGGAAAATCCTAGCCTTATAAGCTCTGTGGTGCGTGCCATAAATGCAGAACAATGTAGTAGCAGTGATTGCACAGCTATGGGTTTGAGTTTCATCTGTGGCAAGTGTTTGTGTGTGTACCTCAACATTTTTGTCCCTATTTCCAGCCAGTACACATCTCAGAGCCTGACTTTAGCAGTCTTGCAGATATCATCCACCTTACAAGTATCTGTTGCGAAACCTATACTATGTCAGGTCAGTGGTGCATGTGGTAAATGTATAACATAATGGTCCATAAAGGTTGTTAGATAGAGGTTTGGACCTCACCCTTGGCAAATGTAAATGTGTGATTAGGGTAAAATAATTTTTGGGATCTCTCACCCACTACATCACCCAATTCGAGTATTTACAAGAGCTGATGATGTTCCTCACCTTAGAAGTACCTTGGGACAACATCCATCCAATATGCTATGTGGCACATGCGATAAGTTTGGTACACTGTAGCAGCAATGCATATCTGGTAGGGGTTTGAATCTCAGTACTGGCAAGTGTGTGTGTTTGTCATCAGTATCCTGTGTGGAGGTTGCTGTGATTGTGTAATGACAGGATTCATTGTGGGGTGGGTTTTGCTACTATATGTCCACCTTACAAGGACAACAGATGTCAAACAGCAGAGAGGCTGGTGTAGACAATCCATAGCCCTACATGTGACATTATGGATCAGTGAACAATATAGGCAATCCTTGTATTACCTAGAGAACACTCTCCACCCATGTCTCATACACAAATACACTTGGCTAGCCAACAACCACTATATTGATAGTTCCCTGCATATTGCCCACAGATAGTAACCACAGTGTGATTGCAGTGGACTACATGCCTGTTGACCACAACACCGTCACTGACATCAGAATGTGCTATGATGTGTAACATTTCCAGAGTGTGTGTTATCCAGCAAGTAAAAGGACATGGCACCCTGTTCCATCCCTACAATAGACAAATAATTACTTACAGTGGTCCTCTCTTATGTTCCCCACTGGATGCCTTCAACAATTGTAGAGTCTGCAAATGTAACCCACAAAGGGAATACCATGCCTTATACACATGCCCTTTATGGACAGATGCCACTAACTCCACTGAATATCTGTATCATGCTGTCAATTTAGGTGCAAGCATGACCTCAGTTCCATAGCCAGGCCTCACATGAGGTCAGGAATGCCACATCAGATGATAACAATCTGTCCACACAACATGCCCCAGAGATCCCAGGTACACTTCCACATGTCACAGAACATGCATGTGGGACATGTGCACAACCAAGACACTGTCCATGTTATGGAATATAGATCACATGCATGGCAAGCGTTGCACAGCACTGGCCACCCACAATAGTAACCCAGATGAGTGGATGGTGAATACAATACCCACCTGTGTGGGCCAATCCAGGGACTACACCCCTGAGCCACACTGGAGACCATTGTCATGTGGCCTGATGCCAAGGTATTCCCTTTGCCTAGCCTTGTACAGCTTTCTGGCACAGTCAACTACTACACACCTGTGAAGCAATGAACCCATGCATGTCAGTACTGGCAAGTGTGTGTGTGTGTGTGTGTGTGTGTGTGTGTGTGTTGAGATTAATAATTGTGAAGCCATTCACAGTCACTACACCTCCCATTGCCCTACTGTAGCATGCCTTCTGATGTCAGTCACCTTGAAATAACCCTTTGGCCATATGTCAGCCAGATAAGCTCTCTGGCACATGGGATAACTGTGTAATACTGTAGTGTAGCAAGCTAGTTAGTTAGTTAATTCTGACCCTGCCAACTATGATAATGTATGTGATTCCCAGAGAGAGTGTGGTTGTGTCTTCCTTGATGCCTGCTTTTGTGGACAGTCACATGTACTACACTTCTCTTATCCCTCCTTTATCACTGTTGCTGATGTCACTCACCTTCAAAGATACATTTGAACAGCTCTCCAACACATAATCTCTGTGGCGCATTCAATAACTGCATAACAATGGAATAGCAATACATAATCAGGTAAGGGGTTGAAACTCAGTACTGTTAAGTGTGTGTTATCAGTGCCCTGTTGGGGTGATTGTGTACTGACAGGGTCCATTGCACTGTGTGTGTTTGCCATATCATTATATTGAGGAGCTACATGTCTCATTGTCAACATTACAGGGCCAACATTTTTCAAACATTGTAGAGATTCTAGTCGACAATCCTCAGCCATAAATGTGTACAGCCATGTGCAATTACCATGTGACAGTATGAATTAGTACACAATACAGGCAACTGTCATAATGCCCAGATACCACTCTCCACCCATGGATCATACACAAACATGCTTGGCTCTTACTCTCCTACTTCCTTCCTTACTTTGTCTCTGTCTGGCTCTCTCACTCACTCCCTCTCTGGTGGATGTGGAAAAGTACACCTGCTTTGCTTAGGCAGCATCTTGTATTTTGTAAGTGATGCTCATTATCAGCTGATGGCCTCTGCATGAATTGCAGTCCCCCACTAGCTTATTGCATGTGGAACAGCTGTGGTATCATTCCTATAGCCAACTGCATGGAAACACACTCCTATAACTAAGCACTTCATGTGGGTGTTAACCCTTTTCCTTCACTGTGAGCAGGATTTTATGTGGGTGTTTGACAATCAGCATCACAGAGGGTAGTTGGATATACCTCTTACAACATACACTGTGGAGACAGGCCAACAAACAGGAGGGGGATGTTCCACACATGAGGACAGAATGTAAGAATTGTTCTTCTACATTTGAAGAAATGTTGGTTTAACAGGGTTTGTGTGGATATGGCTGTTCTTCATGATTTAATATCTATCATGACAGTGTTATGTGGCTGGGGAAACTCTCACCTGTAGGGCTATCTGCAGACTGGCCAGTGTTTGGAGTCTTACATGTATTGGGTTACGCACACATTTCCTATCTTTAGAAATGCAGTAGCATACACTGAGAATTGCAGTCAGTACATGGTGACAGCCATATGAGTTACTGACTTCATATCCCTCAGAAGACATATGTCACAACAAACCCTGTTACACCAGTAAACGTATGGGTTTATCACAACAACATGTCAATATTGGCCCTGTGTTTGTGCCCCATCTAGAACCTTTGTACATATGTCATGCAGTAAGAGGTGCATATGTTCAGTGCATCATTATTTACTGACATCATACCTGATAACAAGCCAGTGAGATAGCAGACTGCTAGACATGTTATGTATAGTAGGCCTTATATTTGAGGACAAAACCTGGACATTATGTTGTAGTGTGTACAATAGTGAGGTCTGTGTACTTATTGTGATTGTTGACAGAGTGTGCATTGTGAATATGTACCTTGGCCTGGGTACAGACCGTGGTAGATGTCATTGTTCTTGGTCCTGTTCTATGTGATGTTGCATGTTGCTCCAGTGTATGGTACCCTATCGGCGTACATGTTTGTAGGGCCAGACTGACACATGTCCCATACCACAGTCAGGCATTGGAATACACTCTGCATTGGCCCAGTTTATGTAGGGTTAATGTGCGAGTGGCACATTTAAGGATAGTGTTGTTCACATAGTCCATATACTGTAATATGTGACTGTGGCTGTGTTCAGATTGGTTGTGGGTATGCACTTTCACACAGCTGTCTGTTACTCCATGCTGTTACATGCCTGTACAGCCTGCTATATTTGCAGGTACATGTGTATTCTTCCATAAGAAATGTAGGCCAGTATTGTGGCAGTCTGCATGTAGTTTGCACAGTGCTTTGTGACATGCCTAGCAGCTCAGTGTGATGTTATGCCCAGATATTTGTCAGATGTACTGTTGCCAGGCCACCATAACTGTTGTGTATTTCTTACAAAGCAGTGGGATGCTGTACAGATGTATGTCACAAACTAGTGGGTAGTATGTGGGCTTGTGACCTCTGCTCCTCTGGTTATTATGTGTCAGGACAGACAGAACTGTGTGAATGCATAAACTGTGTGAGCTTATCTACTCCAGTATTTTCGTGATATCCCCATTTACATGGCTATAAACATCTACTTTGTCAGGCTTGGTCCACACGTCTTGTACTAAGGGGTGCTGTGTATACCTCTGGACTGACCAGAGTGTGTCAGACTGTTCACATTTATTGGTCATATCTCCACTGTATTCCACAGGATCATTACTGTGATTTGTGTGGTACTGTACTATGATGATCTTATGATGTCTGTCACTAACTGTTGGCGTACATGTCAATATCAGATGTGACTTCCCACACAACATTTCTGTTAAGACAACCCCTGTTACTTTAGCAAACGTCTACATTTATACCTGCAATACTTACATGACATCCCCTTGCATTAAGAGTTTGTGACTATTGGTGCTGAGGTATGACTCCACTACATGTTATGGACATATGTTATACATATATGTATGTATATATATATATATACATACACATATACATACACATACATACAAACACACACACACACACACACACACACACATATAGATATATATATATATATATATATATACACACACACACACACACACATTATATACACACACACACACACACACACACACATATATATATATATATATATATATATATATATATATATGCATATACACATATAGACATGTTTACATATATACAGCTATACACACATAGATATACATATACACATGTATACATATATCTACATATATATATATATATATATATATATATATATATATATATATATATATATATATATATATATATATATATATATATATATATATCCTTATGTGTAAACATGACTGTTGGATATACCTTCCCAGATGTATCACACCATATTTATCTGATATGTGTATATTTAGATACAACATACTTGAGTCAACACTAATATCACTAACAAGTACTACACAAATGTTGAAGTCAGAACAGTTGTTCACCACTATTCCATATGTGTTCTGACAGATATATTGGAAAAAAACAACAATGCCTTCATAGCTGTGATGGCTTAGTGGTTAACTGCTCTGACTATAGTGTACAAAGCCCTGGGTTCAAGTCCTGCAAGGACTGTTTATTGTGTTGCTAGGCAGAACAAGGACTGTTGGATACCGAGTGGTTAAGGCAGCTTTAAGTGGGTTTGCACAACTGTAAGTGCTGCTAATGTACACTTAAATGTATAGGCGCTTACCAGTGCACAAATCTGCTTAACATTTATATTGCAGCAATGCTGAAACCTGCTAAGCATGGCTCATCTCTCATAACCAGTGATCACATACCAGTCTGATGAAATAGGGTAATGGCATCTTTAGTATGTCTTTTTAATTCCATATACATAACATGCAGCTATGTGCTGTCATTACAGTAGCAAGGGGTGTGAGTCTACTGTCTGGGACACCTGAGTATATATGGCTTGTGCAACACTCTTTTCCATTTGAATGTGTTACAGACATGGGTAGTATCCCAGGTTATATGCAGTCACATTGGCATGTAGTGTATCATTATGTTACTGCTGTTGACAGTGATGTCCCAAGTAAGAGTAGATTGTAGAACTGGAACCAAACACCCCTGCATGCAAAGATGCACCCTGAGTCCACACTGTCATGTACTTGGGTCTGTGTCATTAAGTATTTCCTACTGGATATTGATCTGACATGTGGATATTAACTGTAGACTACTGTGTATATAGGACATGTCACTGAGGGCTGCTGTCATGTAGTAATGGCATACCTGTCAGTGTCAGACTTCTGTCAACACATTCATCCTAATGCATAACCAGTTGGCTAGCTGATATCTGTCTGTCCTCTGTGCAGATGTGCAGATGTCAGGTATCTATCTTGGCTGCTTACAGGCAATCTATTCGTGAGTGACATTGACATGTCTGCCCAGCTGTGTTATGAATGCTACAGCTAGGAATCCCCAACTTGTATGCACCACATGCCATGGATAGCTCAACTACACTACCACAGTCAACAGAACATGCTTGGATACAGGTCTCCAAGACAGACACTGACCATGTTATGTAATACATGTTGCATACATTTATTTATTTATCATTTGTTAAACAGGAAAGCCCGACTTGGAACAAAGCCAATTTTCAGTAGAGGCCCGGGGAGAAATGCTCCAGATGCATGTCTTTGTAACATGGAAGAAAACTGGAGCACCTGGAGGAAACCCACATGAATGCAGGGAGGACATACAGACTCCACACAGAAGGCACCCCAGCTAAGATTTGAACTGGAGAACTTCTTGCTGTGAGGCGACAATGCTACCGCTGCACCACTGCACATGTCAGTTGGAGTGCCTCACTGGCTCTCTGCAAGAGGCAACCAGATGATTGGATGTTGCATTTAACTCTCACCATGAGGATCACTCCTGTGGCATCAATTCATAGATGGCCTGCTGGCAAATGGCAGGTGGCATGATACCACTATGCCCACATCCCCTATTCTTCCCATCTCTCCATGGACAATACCCTGGTACACACCTATGAACACCTGCACCTATGGACCTCAGTACTGATAAATGTGTCAGTGTACATTACTGAGAATAACAGTGTCTGTGTGTTTGTAAACCTGTAGTTGATAATACCCTGAGGCCCTTCACACCCACTGCACCCCCCATTACCATAGTTAGATAAGGCTGCTGCTCTAATGGACATTACATGTACCTTTTTATACTCTTCACCCTATGGGTTACCTGGAGCTTGTAGTACCAGCACAACACTGCTGTACAAATGGGGAGATAGGCATGGGTTACCCTCTAAGTTCTGGCAACTGTGTGTATGTGTGCAAGTGTGTATATTTGTAGGATACAGAATTTTTAGGTCACATTCTCCTAATACAATACAGCTTGCCACATAGTATAAGGGATAGTGATGTTGCTGACCGTAGGAGTTCCATGACAAAGCATCACCCTACTATCCCTGTGGCATGTGCAATAGATGCATATCCCTGTAGTAGCACTCTTGAGATAGACAAGGGATTGTATTGCAGTCCTGGTCAATGTGTGATGGTGGGTATGTCAGAGTATAGTCATGGGTTTCAGTGAGTACAATTTCCAGTGTGGAAAGTGGATGCTGGGTATACTGTCTTTACACTATGATACCCCCGGTACATGTCCCAAGGTCCACTGTATGGGGACCACTGTCACCATCAACCATACAGGTAACTGATTACACTATCCAGCCCAATGATGCATGTGCTGTGTGCAACTTATTTGTAACAGAATGGACACACAGACAAGGTAGTTAGCATTCATAAACCCAGGTCTCTCAGATGTATGTATGACTGTTATGTGTTTGTCAATGTGTATATGACAGTATGTTACACTAGGTATTGTTCATAAACAAACAGTACATCCCCCATTACCATACTGTACAAGGCCTGGTGATGTTTTTCACTTAACATGTAACCTGGAACACACCTCATTCTAAAAGCTGTGTGGTGTGTGCAATTAAGGCCACACACATTAGTAGCACTACGTACCTAGGCAGGGGTTCTAGTCCCAGTGTTGCCAAGTAAGAGTGTATGTGCATGTGAAGGTATCTACTTCATTCTGCAGACTATACATATCCCAGGAGGTCATCTGTCTGAGAACTGACTGGCAAATGCTAACATTTCACAGGCATCATCTTGTGGAAATGCATTCCATCAAAACTAGTAGTAGATGTGTAAATGCCCTCTTCTCCACTTTATGCCTGTACAGTGATACTGGGGTTAGTATATATAGCTGAGTGTGGATCTTGTGGATACAGCCATCATCATTCCAGTTATTGCTGAGTGTATCCCCCCACTTAGTTGACTGTAATACTGTACAGTTCATGTTAACAGGTTAAGTAGTTGTCAATCACACTATCTGCAGTTCTACACCACCCTACACCCTCCAAAGGGTACGGCTGTGCCACTCACACCAGCACACCTATGTTTACCAAGTTGAGGATTGCACTACATTGGGGAAGGTGACATATACCCTGCCAGTACCATTGTCATTGACATTAAACTAGCTGACTATTTCCCAATGTGATGTTCTGCCTATTCTGTCTTGGTGGAATTACATAGCCTAAAATGGGTTCCTTGCAAAAGTACATCCATCCATGTGTACAGTATTCTCTTTGTATTGCATCAACACTAAAGCATATGTGGGTGTGTTATACACAAACATGTGGTGTGTACCACCCAGTACACTTATCATTGTCCACTGTAGAAGGGCTGCTGAAATCAGCCACCATACACTCATAGGTTCATAGGTAGGTACTAGGCTATTAGCCCAAGGGCCTACGTATGCCTAGCCAGCAAGGTACCATAGCTTACACCACCCAAGAAAGTTATTTTCCTATGCCACTGTCCAACAGAGACACAGAAGTGATCCCAAGGGGTGTATTTCCTATTTCCCATCCACTCATCAAGATTTTTCTTGAAGAGTGCTAATGAAGAACTTTGCTTGACATAGATGGGTAGCTTGTTCCAGAGTATAGGAAGTCTCTGGGATAGGCATCTATCCCTCCAGCATGTCCTGTATATTGTGGTGACAAGGTTTAGGTCCCTAGAGCGTGTAGCTTGGAGGGGTTGGGATTTCTTTAGGTGTAGCATGTCCAACAGGTCTGGGTTTGACATAGCTTTATATGTTAGGCAGAGATCACCTCGGAGTAGGCGATATGCTATGGAGTAAAGCTGGAGTTTTTTGAGGCGGTCAGTGTAGGGCATTTGTTTGAGGCCAGTAATCCTCTTTGTGAGGTACTTCTGTGGCCTTTCCAGCTGCTGCAGATGTCTTGCGAGCTACATTCCAAAAGGGGGGTTGTACTCTATAACGGGTTTGAGTGACGAGTAGAGGGGAACAATGACCTCTTTTTTCCTGGATGAGAACCCTTTTATGATGGGGTGTGCCATGTAGAAGGACTTCCTGACTAAGAGGCTGCTGTCCACCTGGGTCCCAAGGTCTCTTATCACACATTCAGTATTAAGTAGATTGCTGCCTATGTGGTAGTTCATGGGTACAGAGTTTTTACCAAAGGGGATGGCACTGCACTTTTTGGCATTGAGCTTGATACCATAGCTCTGACACCAGGCATCTGTCTCAGTGAGGCCCTTCTGTAGGATGTCCACATCATTTGGGGACTTGACTATGGCTCCTAGTTTGCAGTCATCTACGAATTTCATCAGCCAGAGGCATTCTGTGTTAGCCTGTACTTCAGAAAAGTAGATACCAAACAGGACAGGTCCCAGGATGGAACCCTGTGGCACTCCACTTGTCACTGCCTTGAGGTCAGATTTGGAGTCTGCAACTTTTACAGTGTAGGTGCTATCAGTGAGCCGGTTGGCAACCCATCTTGTGCCGTAGGGATTTATACTTAGTTTAGTGAGTTTAGCTATAATTCCAGAATGGAGGATGGTGTCGAAAGCCTTGGCAAGGTCAAGATAGGCTGTGTGAACCACCTTACCCTCATCCACGGCTTTGGTGAGTGCCTTAAAGAAGTCGATCAAGTTCAGGAGGCATGATCTGCTTTTCACAAACCCGAACTGGGTGGGATCCAGAGTTTGGAGGTTACCAATGTCTTCATTTATGAGTTCCATGATGATGCGTTCCATGGCCTTGCAAACCAAGCTCATCAGGCTAATAGGTAAATATTCCTGGGATCAGTGGTGGCTCCCCCTTTGTGGAGTGTATACCCCTCAGACCTATCAGGCATGTGGCACATATAACTGTTACACAGACCTGTGGCTTGTGTTCAGCTGTACCCAGGATATGGCACAGTCAAGGTGTCACCACAGTGTCATACCCCTTGTAGGAAACAACAGCAGCCCAACATCCTGCTGACACATAGGCACCTACAACACAAACAGAATACATTATTGAGACCACAATCACTCAGTGTTAACAGCTATAATGCATCATGGTTGGACAACTACACATCCTGACATGTAAGCATTAAACTTTAGTGCTGAAAACATGTTGCACAGCATTACATTGGTACACCATAGAACAGTCACCCTGTGCATCAGAACCATATCAGCCTGTCCCTGCATCGATGTTTTGGATGACAGGGATATTGCACAGGTATCATCATATGCACAGGATGTGTTGGGGGTTTCGCAGTGACCTAGGCTGAACCATTCATTTGACATCATGTGTGTGTGTTAGGTTGTTTCATTATTAATTGGGCTGTGCAGATGTGGTGTGTGTAGGTATGGGGTTGCCCTAGCTGTGTTGGTGATGTGTTTATGCATGCACACAGTTCTGCCATGTGGCTGCCCTATACAGGAGTTTGTTGGACAGCTGCATACCATACCTGGCAGGGTGTGCAGTTCACCATCTCCAGTCACGGACATGAGAACTGTGCCTGCCAGGGGTTCCATGGGCACCACCAGGTACAAGCCACAATATGGTATTTTCCCCTGATGATGACATACGTCCATTGGATCTGGGTCCCTCTTGGGATTGGCCAAGGCCATGTGCACATGGCCTGCTATGTTGTTGTGTGGGCAGCATCCCCCCTGCAGTGCTGGGGATGGTACTGCCACTACGGGAGCGGCTCTGACTTCTTGCATGTCCACGTCGACCTCCACCTGTTGGTGTTGCTGGCCTATGTCAACATGGCCATTGCACTACTCCCACCATATGCTCAAGCACAGACATTCCATGGTCAAGGATTCCCACCATCTCACCCAACCATCTATCCAGGACCTCTGCAAAATAACGGTAGGCACCTGCAACATCACGGATGCTGTCAATAACAGCAGAATGAGTAGCCCCTCTGCAGCCTCAGACCCTGTCTGGTATACCATTCCATACATGCCTGCGCCTTCATGATGGCCTGAAACATGTGTCTGTTACACCAGATGTGGCACTTCTGCCAGGGGCATGATGACCAGCAGCCCTCCTATGAGCACCCCTATACATCTGCCTGTGTGGTACCTCACCGGGCTTCTTGATATGGCTGCTGTGTCCAGACACATATGCCACAGACACCACACTGTCCTATCCCATGCCACCAACCGCCAACTGTCCCTCATCTATGGCCACTGGTGATGGGGTATGTATAGGCAATGTGACTGTGTGCAGGGATGGGGAGGATAACAGTGGGATGTCAAATTATGGTGCTGCTTCAGCCCCTGACAACCCTGCCTGTGCCTCAACACACCTATCATTATTGTCAGTGTCTGTATGGACACTAACATCAGTTTACCTGCAGGGGGGACCCTTACCCACCTCACTACATGTGAGGGTAAAACAAGAAACACACTTTAAGATGTGTACATCATTGCTTAACTGTACACACACACACACACACACACACACACACACACACACACACACATGCACACACACACACACACACTTACAGATGGGGTTGCACAAAGATATTACACACAGACCTCCCATTACCCATCTGTCAACATGCATGACATATGGCACTCAACAGCATGCACTGCAGCTATAGTCAATCCCTGTTACCAACATTATACATCTCTGTGATGCATGAGTTGTGTTAGTAGGTGATGCCCCTTCCCTGGAACACACTGCACCCATGTACACAGTATTGCTGTGCACCTGTTCAGCACCCTGGCATGTACTGTGCACCATACCTCACAGGTGTACATGCCATTGCTGAATGTGTATATGTGTGTCAGTTATGTTTGCTCTGCTGCTCACAGCCCCTATGTGTTTGCCTGACACATATCTGGGATGATATGTGGACAGATGTCAATAGTGAATGCCTGATGTCTGATTTGCAGATATCATCAGCTGTGCATGTATAATCAATAAAATACAATTACAATGACAACCTTCAAACCTTACTGTGGCTATGAAGTATGTACACACCCTTATTGACATAGTAGCCTCTTCCCTGATATGCCATGAGGCCACCTATTCTTTGGGACCGGTATCCATTTTGGGAGTGCTGGTACGTAACTCTGGAAGCTCTGGTAAATGAAAGGGCCTGGGGATTTACTGGTGGTGAAATGTGTATTCATTAAGACTTTCTACACAGTTAGTGTTTGGCTTGAAGTGGCAAAACAGAGGAGCCTGCATTGGAATGGCGGCGGGAATGGATTTTCGAGCATATCTGGATAATATAGCAGCAGAAAAAGATGATTGTGCTTTTTTTACTGCTACTAATGTGGAGTGGGACATTTCACATAAAAGCAAAGGGGCAGGCCAGTCGGATTTACAAGAAATGTTTAGACAACTAAATGAATCTTCCAAAAAGGTACGTTCTTATGTTTGGCATTGTAAGTTACTTAAAGCTTATCTAACAGCTAAAATTGCCCCAAGAGGGCTTAGAGTATATGTGGAACCAGGATTGGGAAGTGAAGACGGGGTGTTTATGCAAAAATGGAGGACAATACAGCAAATGGCCACTAATATGTTTTTGCAACTACTTGTTGAATATTACGAAAAATAGCTACCTGATCTTCATGTCATCACTTGGTTTTGTTTCTATTTTGCAACTTTAAGTATAAGTGTTGAAAAGGGATATTATGTGTGTTTGTATCTTTAAATTTATGCTGCTGGTGTTTGCCTTTTAAGTATTTAAATCCGGGTATTTGCCTAATTGAATTACACACTGATGATGCTTGAGGCGAAACCGGTCACCGGTCTGTGTTGGGAAGGCTATGCCTGAATAAACTTCTTCAAACAAGTGCTGTTTATATATTTTTTATGTCTTTGTGGAGTGCTGAAGTTGCTTTGGGGATATGTATTTATTTTGTGCACCCACTAGTACGTTCCGTGCACCTATTCTTTGGGATCGGTATATATATGTATATATATATATATATATATATATATATATATATATATATATATATATATATATGTATATACATACATATATACATATACATACATACATACATCTACATATATAAATACATTTCCCCTACTGTTGAATGACTGTGCTGGATTATATGTTTGAGAAAACATCAGGTTTACTTACATCTGAAATGGTTTAGTGGTAAATCACTATCTATAGTGTGCAGGGTCCTGGGTTTGAGACTTGCAAGGGCTACTTATTTTGTTGCTGGGTAGAACAGGGTCTGTTGGAGACAGTGTGATTAAGACACTTTAAAGCAGTTGTAAGCGGGTTTGCATGGAGCTAAGTGACACTTATGCCCACTTACACCCATGCTAATTTCAAGACAAGAAAGTGGTGAAATTGGGGCAAGCAGGAGGAAAAACAAGAGGAGAAACAAGTAGGGATGTGCAGGGCAGGTGTAGGAAATGACCATAGCTCTGCATTTCTCTGGCAGCAACAGCTGCTTTCAATGTGGGTAGTTTAGAATTTGGAGCCTCATACCCTACAGGGACGTGTGTGGGCATCATACAATGCAGATGATTGGTAGGGTTAGATTGTGTGCTGGGTACATGTCTCTGGGTGAAATGCATAGCTATGTATGGGACGTGATGTTTTTGTGGGACAGATGCCTTTTTTTAAGGTGAGAGTGGGATGTTAAGGAAGGATTATTGGCAAGTGTGGTGAGGGATATTTGTTATGAAAGGTTGCATTTGCAGACAGACAAGACAGCAGAAAGGGGTGGTGTATGACACATGGTGGTTAAACATCTTGACAGGGAGGGTGGTTGGGAATCTGACCCTCATGAGCCCCTCAGATGGTAGTAGTGGCACTGAGGTTCCCACCCAATGGCAGTCACCACTACTCCTACACAGCCCCGAAGATGGATGCACTGGTGGCTGGGCTGGAGGGGCCACCTGCCCCTCTAAGCTGTGACAGCCTGCTCTACCCACCTGGTGCAGGCAGTCATCCAGCTCCATCTGGAGGGCACTGCAGACCATGCCACAGACCTCATCCCGGGTGACAATGTCGTTACCCCAACCACTTGCAGGGGGGGTAAGCCCAATCACCTGCAGCGGTTCCATCTGAGGGTGGTACAGGACCAGCAGATGAGGGAGGTCTGGGTTGGGTCCCAGCACGTGCTGGGATCTGGTGCCTCAGGTGGGGTGGGAGAGGTGGATCCGCTGGGATCTGCCTTCCCATATGTGCTATAGTGTGGAAATTAACAATGAATATTGGTTACTCATGCACAACACATTACAACATTAGGCAAAATAGCAAGCATGTATATTCCCATTTACCCAAAACAGTGCAATTATAACAGTGCCATAGCAAACAGAACCCATGCATATATGGAATGGCATTTAGGGTAGCAATAGCATGCCTGTTAGTGCTATGTCAGGCAGGCAATAAGATGATTATTCAACAGGGAATATTAGAATGCACACAGTTTAAAAGTGATAAACCAAATGGAACAACGGTCCCAAAAGTAGAGATTTGTTTAGGGACATACCCATGTTGGTTTCAGTGTGATGGTTGGATCAGTTGAGTGGTGGGGGAAAGGAACAGATTAAATTGAAAACTGCTATCAAGTATATTTGTCAGTACACTACTATTCACTACTCTACATTCTGACTACACTTACACTCTACCTGGGCCATGAGACTGCTACAGCACACTAACAGCTGTAGATATCAACAGAGCAATTGTACTCTTATTTTAATTATACACATCAGACCTGTTTCTATACCAATTTTCTCTACCTGTGGGCCTGTGCAGATGAACTGTGTGCACATTACATTGCTGTTTCTACACATATTTCAGATTCACATATTAGTTGCAGGTCCTGGAGTGTGTGTTGTGCCTTTAACATACATCTACTGTGGCATTCTCTGTGTGCAGGTGTCTTGGCAACTGGGGAAACTATCTGTGACATTGTGACACTTGAGGGGCTTGTTTGGGCCAGGCTGCAGTGTGTGGATGTCTAGCTTACATCTATTTGTAGGACTGGGGCTGATCAGCATAGCAGTTATACACCTTTCATAGTTATACACATCATACTAGTATTTCTATTCAGATTTCTTTACCTGTGTGCCCAGTATGGAAAATGTATGTGTTGCAGTACATTATTTTTTCTATTCAGATTACAGTTTACAAATGTAGAACCAGACTGAGATGTTAATGGTGGTCCCTGGAATCAAACCGCGCTGTGTGCGCAAAATTGAGCTGCAGGCCTAGTCCTGATCAGACTGAGCTACTGGGGAGGTGTTATGGGTTGCTTGTGCATTTCTATCCAGTACATATTTTTGTGCACAGTACTTGTATTATCATGTTACATTATTTGTTTCCCATTTTCAGTACAAATTATGCATACACAGCAGACATTGGTGTCACTGTTTGACGTGCATATTAGCTGGATTGCACATTTGACTGTTTTACAACTACATACTGCAGTTTAGATTCCTGAGTACACAGTGGAAGTTTTAAGTTTGCACCTGTTAGTCTTACACATTTCTCAGTACATTCACAGCTACATAAGGCTGAAATTGAAAGATTAACACAGGACAATGCTGGCAAACAAGTAAAACACATTCTGATGGGAATATATACAGTTGCTTTTTTTCCAGTTATTTGACATGCCCATTCTAAAGTATGCAGACAAACTGTGCTAAATCAGTTCACCTCAGTTAATGCATTCTGCAGGACATGCACATTTCTATTTATCAGGTACAAGTGAGATGACACACACCAGTGTTTGGGATCACCTTTATTAGTTTTGACATGCATATCTGTGTACAACACAGAAATCCACAATTACTATTCCTGCATGATCTGCACAGGGGAATGCTTTTCATTTCTAACTGTTATAGTAGCCCTGACGTGGCACTTTCTTGGCAGGTTCACTCAGACATACTCATACATATTCTGATATTCCTCTCCTGCATATTGTACCTTGTTTGCTACTGATATCTGTATTACACAGCAGCTGGGAATATGCCATTGTAACACTGACAGCCTGACACAGGCATTTATTCCTGACTTTTACAGCACAATTATATATACAGGCAGTACTACCATTACTATAATTTTGATTTCGTACTGCTAATAATAGGGGGTATTCTGTATTCACCATACTGATGATGCAGCCAGGCTAGTTGCTGGGCATGATCTTCCACATTCTGGGACACCTCTGCAGCAGCTGTATGGAGAGACATCACACAATCACACCTGCATAGTCACAAGTTGAACTTTTTCCATACTTAGTTAGAGGTACATAAGACTGCATACTTACAGACAGATGGGACATCCTGTGCTCAGGCTTCTTGGATCCACTGGTCCAAGAGTGCACCCCTCCTCTGCTTAAGGTCATTATGGCGATAACGTACCTGCTCACCAGTCTGGGGTATGCCAGTGGCACTGGTGAGATCATGTGAAAGCTGGTCCCAGGCCTCCACTTTGTACTGTGAGCTCTGGTACTGGCTCTGCAGCAGCCTGCTGTCATGGTGTTTACCTAGGAGCCCAACCATGACCCTAGACTTTTGGATGCCCCAACATTGCACTTGGAAGTGAACATCTTCACCAATGCCAGACATTTTGGTCCTGCTGTGTGCAATCCCAAATGGTTATGGCTGTATTCCTGCCTGTGCGATTTAAATAGAGCAATTTTCCTGCACTTTTTCTTGATTGGCCAGTTTTAATATGCTGCACTATGCTTAGCTCCATGCAAATCCGCATAGCAATGCTTACACCATCTAAGCAGAGCTGACAGCAAGTAAGCAATGCTTATGCTAGCAAAGCATTGCTTAAATCTATTTTTTCATTAAATTTATAAAAATGTTTTTTACATTTATATTTTACATATTCCCACCCCTTCTGTGGTATACTTGAGCCATATGATTGACATATATCTTTCAAATTCCTTAAAAGTTTATTAAATAATTTGGCAGGGGGGATTCGAACTGAGCTTGTTTGACATGCTATACCATGATAGTACCATTAAGCTACAGCAGCTTGATGACGTTTTCTATCACTGTAGCACTTGTCTATCATTTTCAGGATTTCAGCCAGGCTAAGCATTGTGGTACGTCATGCAAACAAGCTGCATGGCACTTAAACTTCGCATTTATTTCATGAAAACAAATATTATTACATTTTTTTTTATTTTCTATTCCTTTCCTCTTGCCTTACTGCTTCCATGCATGTAGGGCAAGAGTGCATACCTTTGGGGGTGTGCACTTGAAGGCTGCTGCCTTCTAGGTGTTTGCGTTTTTTATAATTTTTTTTTCAGTGTCCGGGAAAAACTTAAATGTTAGCAATTTACATTTCATTGTCTGTGGACACTCATTTACTATATAATATTAGAGCCAGGCTCTAATATTATATAGTTTGACACTCATCTGTGTCAGAAAGTGCCATATAGCACTTTCATAAGTTCATAGTTTCATAGGTAGGAAAATAGATGCATCATTTCCTAAATCTGTTCTATCTGTTCTATGCCTAACATTATTTAGTTCATCAATCCAGTCATTAATATATGATACAACAGTTCTCCAAGCCATGCCAATTGCATATGTGCAATCATCATCATCATCAAGTCAAGATTTGCTTCTAACAATGGTAAGCAAATCATCCAACTTTTGAAACGAGGAACAAAGATCACCAGTGTTATCAGCTGTTACCTTTAAATATGCATAGCATTTATTACACTGTACAAGATATTTGTACATTAGCAAATCATTAACTGCATACTCATTTAAGGAATCCATATCCAGGTTTAATTGAATAAAATATTGCAAAGGAAAAATATTACACAAAGTCAGTAGCAAAGAATTCAAAGGAACTTAAATCAACTTCTATGACAAAAATTATACCAGCAATATCCAAATAAATAATAAAATACAATAAAGTTGTTCTGACCATACAAGTTCTACCAGCCAGACAGAAGTTGTAATTTCTTCACATCACTATAGCTCACAGTCGCACCTCCTTTTAACAGTAAAAATAAATAAAACTTCTCTTACCAGTCAACTCTACAACAAATCATAAACCAAGAGAGGATTGTTTTAAAATGCTCAGAATTTTCCTCTCTGCAGTCTGTGCAAATTTATAGCTGTCTAGGCCCCTTGTGGTGGCTAGAGATTGTCTGTCCAAAATCTATCCCTTTCTCATAACCAAAAGTGAAACTAAAGGTAAAACAACAAAATATGAATCAAAGTAAAGCTTGTTATAAGCAGTCTCTTCCTACCTACAAACAGTTAAAAACAGTGATAGCAAATGCAACATAAATTCAAATAAAACTGCTCTTACCAGTCAACTCCACAACAAATCAGTAAACAAGACAGGATTGTTTTGATATGGACGTCACAAACTAATAAATTGCCAGTAAAAAGAGATATACCCTATAAAAATAAATGAAAGGACCTGCCATTTTTGTGGTAAACTAGAAACAGCAGAGAATGTTTTCTTAACATGTTAAAGAGTTAAAAATTTAAGAGAAAATAATAGAAAGTAAAATTGTTAAAGAATTGCGAGATTATAAACAGATAAACATGTATATGATTGAATATGAATTGTATGGTAAGTATAGTAAAGAATATGTTAGTAATTTGAACAAGAACATGTTTTGTATTATATGAACAATTTGGAATGAAAGACCAAATAAGATTATGTTCAATGGAAAGTGGATATTACCAAGCATAATCCTAAGAATCGGATGGCGGTTATGGAAAAAGGAGTGGGGGTCTATACAAATGTCAGTTATGAAGGAATGTAGAGTTAATGTAAATTATTTGTAAATACTTAAATATGTAAATTGTATATAGTTATAATAAAGGGCCCCTACTCTTTTCAATATGTGCCATGGATATTTCACATCCACCTGATCTACCATCAACTCAAGCAGATGGGTCCTTGGTTTAACATCTCATCTGAAGGACAGCACACTCAGGAGTGCAGCACCCCCATGCTGCACTGCAGTGTCAACAATTGATCTACCTGGTGTGGGAATTAAACCTGCAGCCTTCTGAAGGTGAGTGTGCTACCCTTTGCACTACTAACACTGCTGAAACTGCAAACTATAAATATCTGAAAATATATATCTAATGAACAAAGGATAATGGGATCATATGAGATTACTAAGCTATTGACCCAGAAGTCATTTTTAGCCTATCCCTTTCATCCCAATGTAATACCATAGAAATGGCACTGTAGGCCAAACCAAGAACCAAAGCTAATGAACTTGCTGCATATCTATAAATCATATGGGACTAGGGCTGCCTGTTCCAGGGACCTAAATGTTGTACAAATGACAATATCAGCAAAAGCAACTTATAATATAAAGCTGACTACTTAAGATTATGTGCATATACCGTAAACATTAAAGAGGAGGATTGTCCAGAGAAATATGCAATGAGCCTTTGAAAGCTCCATTTTTACCTATAGGCATCTTGAAGAGCATGTATACTCATTATCTAGATCAAACTAGTTCTCTTAATACATTTTAGGTGCAAAAGATATACCAGTCAATTGACTGGAGTACCTACACCTCCAGTATGGGGTATGTCTAGAAGTTTGGATCTAATAGCAGATACATTCACAAGGGGATTTACACCCATGTATATAAATATATAGAAAGGACAGTCATCCCAAACACTGCCTTAGCAGATACATTCACAAGGGGATTTATACCCATGTATATAAATATATAGAAATGACAGTCATCCCAAACACTGCCTTAGCAGATACATTCACAAGGGGATTTATACCCATGTATATAAATATATAGAAATGACAGTCATCCCAAACACTGCCTTAGCAGATACATTCACAAGGGATTTATACCCATGTATATAAATATATAGAAATGACAGTCATCCCAAACACTGCCTTAGCAGATACATTCACAAGGGGATTTATACCCATGTATATAAATATATAGAAATGACAGTCATCCCAAACACTGCCTTAGCAGATACATTCACAAGGGGATTTATACCCATGTATATAAATATATAGAAATGACAGTCATCCCAAACACTGCCTTAGCAGATACATTCACAAGGGCATTTATACCCATGTATATAAATATATAGAAATGACAGTCATCCCAAACACCGCCTTAGCAGATACATTCACAAGGGGATTTATACCCATGTATATAAATATATAGAAATGACAGTCATCCCAAACACCGCCTTAGCAGATACATTCACAAGGGAATTTATACCCATGTATATAAATATATAGAAATGACAGTCATCCCAAACACTGCCTTAGCAGATGCATTCACATGGGGATTTATACCCATGTATATAAATATATAGAAATGACAGTCATCCCAAACACTGCCTTAGCAGATACATTCACAAGGGGATTTATACCCATGTATATAAATATATAGAAATGACAGTCATCCCAAACACTGCCTTACCAGATACATTCACAAGGGGATTTATACCCATGTATATAAATATATAGAAATGACAGTCATCCCAAACACTGCCTTAGCAGATACATTCACAAGGGATTTATACCCATGTATATAAATATATAGAAATGACAGTCATCCCAAACACTGCCTTAGCAGATACATTCACATTGGGATTTATACCCATGTATATAAATATATAGAAATGACAGTCATCCCAAACACTGCCTTAGCAGATACATTCACAAGGGGATTTATACCCATGTATATAAATATATAGAAATGACAGTCATCCCAAACACTGCCTTAGCAGATACATTCACAAGGGGATTTATACCCATGTATATAAATATATAGAAATGACAGTCATCCCAAACACTGCCTTAGCAGATACATTCACAAGGGGATTTATACCCATGTATATAAATATATAGAAATGACAGTCATCCCAAACACTGCCTTAGCAGATACATTCACAAGGGATTTATACCCATGTATATAAATATATAGAAATGACAGTCATCCCAAACACTGCCTTAGCAGATACATTCACATTGGGATTTATACCCATGTATATAAATATATAGAAATGACAGTCATCCCAAACACTGCCTTAGCAGATACATTCACAAGGGGATTTATACCCATGTATATAAATATATAGAAATGACAGTCATCCCAAACACTGCCTTAGCAGATACATTCACAAGGGATTTATACCCATGTATATAAATATATAGAAATGACAGTCATCCCAAACACTGCCTTAGCAGATACATTCACAAGGGGATTTATACCCATGTATATAAATATATAGAAATGACAGTCATCCCAAACACTGCCTTAGCAGATACATTCACAAGGGGATTTATACCCATGTATATAAATATATAGAAATGACAGTCATCCCAAACACTGCCTTAGCAGATACATTCACAAGGGGATTTATACCCATGTATATAAATATATAGAAATGACAGTCATCCCAAACACTGCCTTAGCAGATACATTCACAAGGGGATTTATACCCATGTATATAAATATATAGAAATGACAGTCATCCCAAACACTGCCTTAGCAGATACATTCACAAGGGGATTTATACCCATGTATATAAATATATAGAAATGACAGTCATCCCAAACACTGCCTTAGCAGATACATTCACAAGGGGATTTATACCCATGTATATAAATATATAGAAATGACAGTCATCTCAAACACTGCCTTAGCAGATACATTCACAAGGAGATTTATACCCATGTATATAAATATATAGAAATGACAGTCATCCCAAACACTGCCTTAGCAGATACATTCACAAGGGGATTTATACCCATGTATATAAATATATAGAAATGACAGTCATCCCAAACACTGCCTTAGCAGATACATTCACAAGGGGATTTATACCCATGTATATAAATATATAGAAATGACAGTCATCCCAAACACTGCCTTAGCAGATACATTCACAAGGGAATTTATACCCATGTATATAAATATATAGAAATGACAGTCATCCCAAACACTGCCTTAGCAGATACATTCACAAGGGGATTTATACCCATGTATATAAATATATAGAAATGACAGTCATCCCAAACACTGCCTTAGCAGATACATTCACAAGGGGATGACAGTCATCCCAAACACTGCCTTAGCAGATACATTCACAAGGAGATTTACACCCATGTAAATAAATATATAGAAATGACTGTCATCCCAAACACTGCCTTAGCAGATACATTCACAAGGGGATTTATACCCATCTATATAAATATATAGAAATGACAGTCATCCCAAACACTGCCTTAGCAGATACATTCACAAGGGGATTTATACCCATGTATATAAATATATAGAAATGACAGTCATCCCAAACACTGCCTTAGCAGATACATTCACAAGGGGATTTATACCCATGTATATAAATATATAGAAAGGACAGTCATCCCAAACACTGCCTTAGCAGATACATTCACAAGGGGATTTATACCCATGTATATAAATATATAGAAATGACAGTCATCCCAAACACTGCCTTAGCAGATACATTCACATTGGGATTTATACCCATGTATATAAATATATAGAAATGACAGTCATCCCAAACACTGCCTTAGCAGATACATTCACAAGGGGATTTATACCCATGTATATAAATATATAGAAATGACAGTCATCCCAAACACTGCCTTAGCAGATACATTCACAAGGTGTATATAAATATATAGAAATGACAGTCATCCCAAACACTGCCTTAGCAGATACATTCACAAGGGGATTTATACCCATGTATATAAATATATAAAAATGACAGTCATCCCAAACACTGCCTTACCAGATACTTTCACAAGGGGATTTATACCCATGCATATAAATATATAGAAATGACAGTCATCCCAAACACTGCCTTAGCAGATACATTCACAAGGGGATTTATACCCATGTATATAAATATATAGAAATGACAGTCATCCCAAACACTGCCTTAGCAGATACATTCACATTGGGATTTATACCCATGTATATAAATATATAGAAATGACAGTCATCCCAAACACTGCCTTAGCAGATACATTCACAAGGGGATTTATACCCATGTATATAAATATATAGAAATGACAGTCATCCCAAACACTGCCTTAGCAGATACATTCACAAGAGGATTTATACCCATGTATATAAATATATAGAAATGACAGTCATCCCAAACACTGCCTTAGCAGATACATTCACAAGGGGATTTATACCCATGTATATAAATATATAGAAATGACAGTCATCCCAAACACTGCCTTAGCAGATACATTCACAAGGGGATTTATACCCATGTATATAAATATATAGAAATGACAGTCATCCCAAACACCGCTTTAGCAGATACATTCACAAGGGGATTTATACCCATGTATATAAATATATAGAAATGACAGTCATCCCAAACACTGCCTTAGCAGATACATTCACAAGGGGATTTATACCCATGTATATAAATATATAGAAATGACAGTCATCCCAAACACTGCCTTAGCAGATACATTCACAAGGGGTTTATACCCATGTATATAAATATATAGAAATGACAGTCATCCCAAACACTGCCTTAGCAGATACATTCACAAGGGGATTTATACCCATGTATATAAATATATAAAAATGACAGTCATCCCAAACACTGCCTTACCAGATACTTTCACAAGCGTATTTATACCCATGTATATAAATATATAGAAATGACAGTCATCCCAAACACTGCCTTAGCAGATACATTCACAACAGGATTTATACCCATGTATATAAATATATAGAAATGACAGTCATCCCAAACACTGCCTTAGCAGATACATTCACAAGGGGATTTATACCCATGTATATAAATATATAGAAATGACAGTCATCCCAAACACTGCCTTAGCAGATACATTCACAAGGGGATTTATACCCATGTATATAAATATATAGAAATGACAGTCATCCCAAACACTGCCTTAGCAGATACATTCACAAGGGGATTTATACCCATGTATATAAATATATAGAAATGACAGTCATCCCAAACACTGCCTTAGCAGATACATTCACAAGGGGATTTATACCCATGTATATAAATATATAGAAATGACAGTCATCCCAAACACTGCCTTAGCAGATACATTCACAAGGGGATTTATACCCATGTATATAAATATATAGAAATGACAGTCATCCCAAACACTGCCTTAGCAGATACATTCACAAGGGGATTTATACCCATGTATATAAATATATAGAAATGACAGTCATCCCAAACACTGCCTTAGCAGATACATTCACAAGGGGATTTATACCCATGTATATAAATATATAGAAATGACAGTCATCCCAAACACTGCCTTAGCAGATACATTCACAAGGGGGTTATACCCATGTATATAAATATATAGAAATGACAGTCATCCCAAACACCGCTTTAGCAGATACATTCACAAGGGGATTTATACCCATGTATATAAATATATAGAAATGACAGTCATCCCAAACACTGCCTTAGCAGATACATTCACAAGGGATTTATACCCATGTATATAAATATATAGAAATGACAGTCATCCCAAACACTGCCTTAGCAGATACATTCACAAGGGGATTTATACCCATGTATATAAATATATAGAAATGACAGTCATCCCAAACACTGCCTTAGCAGATACATTCACAAGGGGATTTATACCCATGTATATAAATATATAGAAATGACAGTCATCCCAAACACTGCCTTAGCAGATACATTCACAAGGGGATTTATACCCATGTATATAAATATATAGAAATGACAGTCATCCCAAACACTGCCTTAGCAGATACATTCACAAGGTGATTTATACCCATGTATATAAATATATAGAAATGACAGTCATCCCAAACACCGCCTTAGCAGATACCTTCACAAGGGGGTTATACCCATGTATATAAATATATAGAAATGACAGTCATCCCAAACACCACCTTAGCAGATACATTCACAAGGGATTTATACCCATGTATATAAATATATAGAAATGACAGTCATCCCAAACACTGCCTTAGCAGATACATTCACAAGGGATTTATACCCATGTATATAAATATATAGAAATGACAGTCATCCCAAACACTGCCTTAGCAGATACATTCACAAGGGGATTTATACCCATGTATATAAATATATAGAAATGACAGTCATCCCAAACACCGCCTTAGCAGATACATTCACAAGGGGATTTATACCCATGTATATAAATATATAGAAATGACAGTCATCCCAAACACCGCCTTAGCAGATACATTCACAAAGGGATTTATACCCATGTATATAAATATATAGAAATGACAGTCATCCCAAACACCGCCTTAGCAGATACATTCACAAGGGAATTTATACCCATGTATATAAATATATAGAAATGACAGTCATCCCAAACACTGCCTTAGCAGATACATTCACAAGGGGATTTATACCCATGTATATAAATATATAGAAATGACAGTCATCCCAAACACTGCCTTAGCAGATACATTCACAAGGGATTTATACCCATGTATATAAATATATAGAAATGACAGTCATCCCAAACACTGCCTTAGCAGATACATTCACAAGGGGATTTATACCCATGTATATAAATATATAGAAATGACAGTCATCCCAAACACTGCCTTAGCAGATACATTCACAAGGGGATTTATACCCATGTATATAAATATATAGAAATGACAGTCATCCCAAACACTGCCTTAGCAGATACATTCACAAGGGAATTTATACCCATGTATATAAATATATAGAAATGACAGTCATCCCAAACACTGCCTTAGCAGATACATTCACAAGGGATTTATACCCATATATATAAATATATAGAAATGACAGTCATCCCAAACACTGCCTTAGCAGATACATTCACAAGGGATTTATACCCATGTATATAAATATATAGAAATGACAGTCATCCCAAACACTGCCTTAGCAGATACATTCACAAGGGATTTATACCCATGTATATAAATATATAGAAATGACAGTCATCCCAAACACTGCCTTAGCAGATACATTCACAAGGGGATTTATACCCATGTATATAAATATATAGAAATGACAGTCATCCCAAACACTGCCTTAGCAGATACATTCACAAGGGGATTTATACCCATGTATATAAATATATAGAAATGACAGTCATCCCAAACACTGCCTTAGCAGATACATTCACAAGGGATTTATTCCCATGTATATAAATATATAGAAATGACAGTCATCCCAAACACTGCCTTAGCAGATACATTCACAAGGGATTTATACCCA